>NW_027175359.1:50000-80000 GCF_028021215.1 Eschrichtius robustus
ACACCCATTATCAAGAAATCACATTAGGATTCTCTTTTTAACCTGTTCCTTAAAACACTAGTGCTTAGGAAATCTATTGGAGGCAGAAGCAGTCAAGGGTAGCTTAGGGTTAGGGTTAGGGTTAGGGTTAGGGTTAGCTTTAGGGTACGGCTTAGGGTACGGGTTCGGGTACGGGTTCGGGTACGGCGTAGGGTATGGGTTAGGGTTAGGGTTAGGGTTAGTTTGAGGGTTAGGGCTCGGTTTAGGGTACGGGTTAGGATTAGGGTACGTGTTAGGGTTAGGGTACGCGTTAGGGTTAGGGTAGTTATTAAACCTATCCCACTCTCTAGATACCCCTTAGCACGTCAAGGAATATTATTTGGGTGTCCAGCCATGGAGAAGAGTTTAGACACTAGGAGAAGATAAGGAACACACCCATTATCAAGAAATCACATTAGGATTCTCCTTTTAACCTGTTCCTTAAAACACTAGTGCTTAGGAAATCTATTGGAGGCAGAAGCAGTCAAGGGTAGCTTAGGGTTAGGGTTAGGTTTAGGGTTAGGGTTAGGGTTAGGGTACGGCTTAGGGTACGGTTTCGGGTACGGGTTCGTGTACGGCGTAGGGTATGGGTTAGGGTTAGGGTTAGTTTGAAGGTTAGGGCTCGGTTTAGGGTACGGGTTAGGATTAGGGTACGTGTTAGGGTTAGGGTAGGGGTTAGGGTTAGGGTACGCGTTAGGGTTAGGGTAGTTATTAAACCTATCCCACTCTCTAGATACCCCTTAGCACGTCAAGGAATATTATTTGGGGGTCCAGCCATGGAGAAGAGTTTAGACACTAGGAGAAGATAAGGAACACACCCATTATCAAGAAATCACATTAGGATTCTCTTTTTAACCTGTTCCTTAAAACACTAGTGCTTAGGAAATCTATTGGAGGCAAAAGCAGTCAAGGGTAGATTAAGGTTAGGGTTAGGGTTAGGGCTAGTGTTAGGACACGGCTTAGGTTACGGGTTCGGGTACGGGTTCGTGTACGGCGTACGGTATGGGTTTGGGTTAGGGTTAGGGTTAGTTTGAAGGTTAGGGCTCGGTTTAGGGTACGAGTTAGGATTAGGGTTCGTGTTAGGGATAGGGGAGGGGTTAGGGTTAGGGTACGCGTTAGGGTTAGGGTAGTTATTAAACCTATCTCACTCTCTAGATACCCCTTAGCACGTCAAGGAATATTATTTGGGGGTCCAGCCATGGAGAAGAGTTTAGACACTAGGAGAAGATAAGGAACACACCCATTATCAAGAAATCACATTAGGATTCTCTTTTTAACCTGTTCCTTAAAACACTAGTGCTTAGGAAATCTATTGGAGGCAGAAGCAGTCAAGGGTAGCTTAGGGTTAGGGTTAGGGTTAGGGTACGGCTTAGGGTACGGGTTCGGGTACGGGTTCGGGTACGGGTTCGGGTACGGCGTAGGGTATGGGTTAGGTTTAGGGTTAGGGTTAGTTTGAGGGTTAGGGCTCGGTTTAGGTTACGGGTTAGGATTAGGGTACGTGTTAGGGTTAGGGTAGGTGTTAGGGTTAGGGTACGCGTTAGGGTTAGGGTAGTTATTAAACCTATCCCACACTCTAGATACCCCTTAGCACGTCAAGGAATATTATTTGGGGGTCCAGCCATGGAGAAGAGTTTAGACACTAGGAGAAGATAAGGAACACACCCATTATCAAGAAATCACATTAGGATTCTCTTTTTAACCTGTTCCTTAAAACACTAGTGCTTAGGAAATCTATTGGAGGCAGAAGCAGTCAAGGGTAGCTTAGGGTTAGGGTTAGGGTTAGGGCTAGGGTTAGGACACGGCTTAGGGTACGGGTTCGGGTAAGGGTTCGTGTACGGCGTAGTGTATGGGTTTGGGTTAGGGTTAGGGTTAGTTTGAAGGTTAGGGCTCGGTTTAGGGTACGGGTTAGGATTAGGGTTCGTGTTAGGGATAGGGTAGGGGTTAGGGTTAGGGTACGCGTTAGGGTTAGGGTAGTTATTAAACCTATCCCACTCTCTAGATACTCCTTAGCACGTCAAGGAATATTATTTGGGGGTCCAGCCATGGAGAAGAGTTTAGACACTAGGAGAAGATAAGGAACACACCCATTATCAAGAAATCACATTAGGATTCTCTTTTTAACCTGTTCCTTAATACACTAGTGCTTAGGAAATCTATTGGAGGCAGAAGCAGTCAAGGGTAGCTTAGGGTTAGGGTTACGGTTAGGGTTAGGGTTAGGGTATGACTTAGGGTACGGGTTCGGGTACGGGTTCGGGTACGGCGTAGGGTATGGGTTAGGGTTAGGGTTAGGGTTAGTTTGAGGGTTAGGGCTCGGTTTAGGGTACGGGTTAGGATTAGGGTACGTGTTAGGGTTAGGGTAGGGGTTAGGGTTAGGGTACGCATTAGGGTTAGGGTAGTTATTAAACCTATCCCACTCTCTAGATACCCCTTAGCACGTCAAGGAATATTATTTGGGGGTCCAGCCATGGAGAAGAGTTTAGACACTAGGAGAAGATAAGGAACACACTCATTATCAAGAAATCACATTAGGATTCTCTTTTTAACCTGTTCCTTAAAACACTAGTGCTTAGGAAATCTATTGGAGGCAGAAGCAATCAAGGGTAGCTTAGGGTTAGGGTTAGGTTTAGGGTTAGGGTTAGGGTTAGGGTACGGCTTAGGGTACGGTTTCGGGTACGGGTTCGTGTACGGCGTAGGGTATGGGTTAGGGTTAGGGTTAGTTTGAAGGTTAGGGCTCGGTTTAGGGTACGGGTTAGGATTAGGGTACGTGTTAGGGTTAGGGTAGGGGTTAGGGTTAGGGTACGCGTTAGGGTTAGGGTAGTTATTAAACCTATCCCACTCTCTAGATACCCCTTAGCACGTCAAGGAATATTATTTGGGTGTCCAGCCATGGAGAAGAGTTTAGACACTAGGAGAAGATAAGGAACACACCCATTATCAAGAAATCACATTAGGATTCTCTTTTTAACCTGTTCCTTAAAACACTAGTGCTTAGGAAATCTATTGAAGGCAGAAGCAGTCAAGGGTAGCTTAGGGTTAGGGTTAGGTTTAGGGTTAGGGTTAGGGTTAGGGTACGGCTTAGGGTATGGTTTCGGGTACGGGTTCGTGTACGGCGTAGGGTATGGGTTAGGGTTAGGGTTAGTTTGAAGGTTAGGGCTCGGTTTAGGGTACGGGTTAGGATTAGGGTACGTGTTAGGGTTAGGGTAGGGGTTAGGGTTAGGGTATGCGTTAGGGTTAGGGTAGTTATTAAACCTATCCCACTCTCTAGATACCCCTTAGCACGTCAAGGAATATTATTTGGGGGTCCAGCCATGGAGAAGAGTTTAGACACTAGGAGAAGATAAGGAACACACCCATTATCAATAAATCACATTAGGATTCTCTTTTTAACCTGTTCCTTAAAACACTAGTCCTTAAGAAATCTATTGGAGGCAGAAGCAGTCAAGGGTAGCTTAGGGTTAGGGTTAGGGTTAGGGTACGGCTTAGGGTACGGGTTCGGGTACGGGTTCGGGTACGGCGTAGGGTATGGGTTAGGGTTAGGGTTAGGGTTAGTTTGAGGGTTAGGGCTCGGTTTAGGTTACGGGTTAGGATTAGGGTACGTGTTAGGGTTAGGGTACGCGTTAGGGTTAGGGTAGTTATTAAACCTATCCCACTCTCTAGATACCCCTTAGCACGTCAAGGAATATTATTTGGGTGTCCAGCCATGGAGAAGAGTTTAGACACTAGGAGAAGATAAGGAACACACCCATTATCAAGAAATCACATTAGGATTCTCTTTTTAACCTGTTCCTTAAAACACTAGTGCTTAGGAAATCTATTGGAGGCAGAAGCAGTCAAGGGTAGCTTAGGGTTAGGGTTAGGTTTAGGGTTAGGGTTAGGGTTAGGGTACGGCTTAGGGTACGGTTTCGGGTACGGGTTCGTGTACGGCGTAGGGTATGGGTTAGGGTTAGGGTTAGTTTGAAGGTTAGGGCTCGGTTTAGGGTACGGGTTAGGATTAGGGTACGTGTTAGGGTTAGGGTAGGGGTTAGGGTTAGGGTACGCGTTAGGGTTAGGGTAGTTATTAAACCTATCCCACTCTCTAGATACCCCTTAGCACGTCAAGGAATATTATTTGGGGGTCCAGCCATGGAGAAGAGTTTAGACACTAGGAGAAGATAAGGAACACACCCATTATCAAGAAATCACATTAGGATTCTCTTTTTAACCTGTTCCTTAAAACACTAGTGCTTAGGAAATCTATTGGAGGCAGAAGCAGTCAAGGGTAGCTTAGGGTTAGGGTTAGGGTTAGGGTACGGCTTAGGGTACGGGTTCGGGTACGGGTTCGGTTACGGGTTCGGGTACGGCGTAGGGTATGGGTTAGGTTTAGGGTTAGGGTTAGTTTGAGGGTTAGGGCTCGGTTTAGGTTACGGGTTAGGATTAGGGTACGTGTTAGGGTTAGGGTAGGGGTTAGGGTTAGGGTACGCGTTAGGGTTAGGGTAGTTATTAAACCTATCCCACTCTCTACATACCCCTTAGCACGTCAAGGAATATTATTTGGGGGTCCAGCCATGGAGAAGAGTTTAGACACTAGGAGAAGATAAGGAACACACCCATTATCCTGAAATCACATTAGGATTCTCTTTTTAACCTGTTCCTTAAAACACTAGTGCTTAGGAAATCTATTGGAGGCAGAAGCAGTCAAGGGTAGCTTAGGGTTAGGGTTAGGGTTAGGGTACGGCTTAGGGTACGGGTTCGGGTACGGGTTCGGGTACGGGTTCGGGTACGGCGTAGGGTATGGGTTAGGTTTAGGGTTAGGGTTAGTTTGAGGGTTAGGGCTCGGTTTAGGTTACGGGTTAGGATTAGGGTACGTGTTAGGGTTAGGGTAGGGGTTAGGGTTAGGGTACGCGTTAGGGTTAGGGTAGTTATTAAACCTATCCCACACTCTAGATACCCCTTAGCACGTCAAGGAATATTATTTGGGGGTCCAGCCATGGAGAAGAGTTTAGACACTAGGAGAAGATAAGGAACACACCCATTATCAAGAAATCACATTAGGATTCTCTTTTTAACCTGTTCCTTAAAACACTAGTGCTTAGGAAATCTATTGGAGGCAGAAGCAGTCAAGGGTAGCTTAGGGTTAGGGTTAGGGTTAGGGTACGGCTTAGGGTACGGGTTCGGGTACGGGTTCGGGTACGGGTTCGGGTACGGCGTAGGGTATGGGTTAGGTTTAGGATTAGGGTTAGTTTGAGGGTTAGGGCTCGGTTTAGGTTACGTGTTAGGATTAGGGTACGTGTTAGGGTTAGGGTAGGGGTTAGGGTTAGGGTACGCGTTAGGGTTAGGGTAGTTATTAAACCTATCCCACTCTCTAGATACCCCTTAGCACGTCAAGGAATATTATTTGGGGGTCCAGCCATGGAGAAGAGTTTAGACACTAGGAGAAGATAAGGAACACACCCATTATCAATAAATCACATTAGGATTCTCTTTTTAACCTGTTCGTTAAAACACTAGTGCTTAAGAAATCTATTGGAGGCAGAAGCAGTCAAGGGTAGCTTAGGGTTAGGGTTAGGGTTAGGGTACGGCTTAGGGTACGGGTTCGGGTACGGGTTCGTGTACGGCGTAGCGTATGGGTTAGGGTTAGGGTTAGGGTTAGTTTGAAGGTTAGGGCTCGGTTTAGGGTACGGGTTAGGATTAGGGTTCGTGTTAGGTTTAGGGTAGGGGTTAGGGTTAGGGTACGCGTTAGGGGTAGGGTAGTTATTAAACCTATCCCACTCCCTAGATACCCCTTAGCACGTCAAGGAATATTATTTGGGGGTCCAGCCATGGAGAAGAGTTTAGACAGTAGGAGAAGATAAGGAACACACCCATTATCCTGAAATCACATTAGGATTCTCTTTTTAACCTGTTCCTTAATACACTAGTGCTTAGGAAATCTATTGGAGGCAGAAGCAGTCAAGGGTAGCTTAGGGTTAGGTTTAGGGTTAGGGTTATGGTTAGGGTTAGGTACGGCTTAGTGTACGGGTTCGGGTACGGGTTCGGGTATGGCGTAGGGTATGGGTTAGGGTTATGGTTAGGGTTAGTTTGAGGGTTAGGGCTCGGTTTAGGTTACGGGTTAGGATTAGGGTACGTGTTAGGGTTAGGGTAGAGGTTAGGGTTAGGGTACGCGTTAGGGTTAGGGTAGTTATTAAACCTATCCCACTCTCTAGATAACCCTTAGCACGTCAAGGAATATTATTTGGGGGTCCAGCCATGGAGAAGAGTTTAGACACTAGGAGAAGATAAGGAACACACCCATTATCAAGAAATCACATTAGGATTCTCTTTTTAACCTGTTCCTTAAAACACTAGTGCTTAGGAAATCTATTGGAGGCAGAAGCAGTCAAGGGTAGCTTAGGGTTAGGGTTAGGGTTAGGGTTCGGGTTAGCTTTAGGGTACGGCTTAGGGTACGGGTTCGGGTACGGGTTCGGGTACGGCGTAGGGTATGGGTTAGGGTTAGGGTTAGGGTTAGTTTGAGGGTTAGGGCTCGGTTTAGGGTACGGGTTAGGATTAGGGTACGTGTTAGGGTTAGGGTACGCGTTAGGGTTAGGGTAGTTATTAAACCTATCCCACTCTCTAGATACCCCTTAGCACGTCAAGGAATATTATTTGGGTGTCCAGCCATGGAGAAGAGTTTAGACACTAGGAGAAGATAAGGAACACACCCATTATCAAGAAATCACATTAGGATTCTCTTTTTAACCTGTTCCTTAAAACACTAGTGCTTAGGAAATCTATTGGAGGCAGAAGCAGTCAAGGGTAGCTTAGGGTTAGGGTTAGGTTTAGGGTTAGGGTTAGGGTTAGGGTACGGCTTAGGGTACGGTTTCGGGTACGGGTTCGTGTACGGCGTAGGGTATGGGTTAGGGTTAGGGTTAGTTTGAAGGTTAGGGCTCGGTTTAGGGTACGGGTTAGGATTAGGGTACGTGTTAGGGTTAGGGTAGGGGTTAGGGTTAGGGTACGCGTTAGGGTTAGGGTAGTTATTAAACCTATCCCACTCTCTAGATACCCCTTAGCACGTCAAGGAATATTATTTGGGGGTCCAGCCATGGAGAAGAGTTTAGACACTAGGAGAAGATAAGGAACACACCCATTATCAAGAAATCACATTAGGATTCTCTTTTTAACCTGTTCCTTAAAACACTAGTGCTTAGGAAATCTATTGGAGGCAGAAGCAGTCAAGGGTAGCTTAGGGTTAGGGTTAGGGTTAGGGTACGGCTTAGGGTACGGGTTCGGGTACGGGTTCGGTTACGGGTTCGGGTACGGCGTAGGGTATGGGTTAGGTTTAGGGTTAGGGTTAGTTTGAGGGTTAGGGCTCGGTTTAGGTTACGGGTTAGGATTAGGGTACGTGTTAGGGTTAGGGTAGGGGTTAGGGTTAGGGTACGCGTTAGGGTTAGGGTAGTTATTAAACCTATCCCACTCTCTACATACCCCTTAGCACGTCAAGGAATATTATTTGGGGGTCCAGCCATGGAGAAGAGTTTAGACACTAGGAGAAGATAAGGAACACACCCATTATCCTGAAATCACATTAGGATTCTCTTTTTAACCTGTTCCTTAAAACACTAGTGCTTAGGAAATCTATTGGAGGCAGAAGCAGTCAAGGGTAGCTTAGGGTTAGGGTTAGGGTTAGGGTACGGCTTAGGGTACGGGTTCGGGTACGGGTTCGGGTACGGGTTCGGGTACGGCGTAGGGTATGGGTTAGGTTTAGGGTTAGGGTTAGTTTGAGGGTTAGGGCTCGGTTTAGGTTACGGGTTAGGATTAGGGTACGTGTTAGGGTTAGGGTAGGGGTTAGGGTTAGGGTACGCGTTAGGGTTAGGGTAGTTATTAAACCTATCCCACACTCTAGATACCCCTTAGCACGTCAAGGAATATTATTTGGGGGTCCAGCCATGGAGAAGAGTTTAGACACTAGGAGAAGATAAGGAACACACCCATTATCAAGAAATCACATTAGGATTCTCTTTTTAACCTGTTCCTTAAAACACTAGTGCTTAGGAAATCTATTGGAGGCAGAAGCAGTCAAGGGTAGCTTAGGGTTAGGGTTAGGGTTAGGGTACGGCTTAGGGTACGGGTTCGGGTACGGGTTCGGGTACGGGTTCGGGTACGGCGTAGGGTATGGGTTAGGTTTAGGATTAGGGTTAGTTTGAGGGTTAGGGCTCGGTTTAGGTTACGTGTTAGGATTAGGGTACGTGTTAGGGTTAGGGTAGGGGTTAGGGTTAGGGTACGCGTTAGGGTTAGGGTAGTTATTAAACCTATCCCACTCTCTAGATACCCCTTAGCACGTCAAGGAATATTATTTGGGGGTCCAGCCATGGAGAAGAGTTTAGACACTAGGAGAAGATAAGGAACACACCCATTATCAATAAATCACATTAGGATTCTCTTTTTAACCTGTTCGTTAAAACACTAGTGCTTAAGAAATCTATTGGAGGCAGAAGCAGTCAAGGGTAGCTTAGGGTTAGGGTTAGGGTTAGGGTACGGCTTAGGGTACGGGTTCGGGTACGGGTTCGTGTACGGCGTAGCGTATGGGTTAGGGTTAGGGTTAGGGTTAGTTTGAAGGTTAGGGCTCGGTTTAGGGTACGGGTTAGGATTAGGGTTCGTGTTAGGTTTAGGGTAGGGGTTAGGGTTAGGGTACGCGTTAGGGGTAGGGTAGTTATTAAACCTATCCCACTCCCTAGATACCCCTTAGCACGTCAAGGAATATTATTTGGGGGTCCAGCCATGGAGAAGAGTTTAGACAGTAGGAGAAGATAAGGAACACACCCATTATCCTGAAATCACATTAGGATTCTCTTTTTAACCTGTTCCTTAATACACTAGTGCTTAGGAAATCTATTGGAGGCAGAAGCAGTCAAGGGTAGCTTAGGGTTAGGTTTAGGGTTAGGGTTATGGTTAGGGTTAGGTACGGCTTAGTGTACGGGTTCGGGTACGGGTTCGGGTATGGCGTAGGGTATGGGTTAGGGTTATGGTTAGGGTTAGTTTGAGGGTTAGGGCTCGGTTTAGGTTACGGGTTAGGATTAGGGTACGTCTTAGGGTTAGGGTAGAGGTTAGGGTTAGGGTACGCGTTAGGGTTAGGGTAGTTATTAAACCTATCCCACTCTCTAGATACCCCTTAGCACGTCAAGGAATATTATTTGGGGGTCCAGCCATGGAGAAGAGTTTAGACACTAGGAGAAGATAAGGAACACACCCATTATCAAGAAATCACATTAGGATTCTCTTTTTAACCTGTTCCTTAAAACACTAGTGCTTAGGAAATCTATTGGAGGCAGAAGCAGTCAAGGGTAGCTTAGGGTTAGGGTTAGGGTTAGGGTTAGGGTTAGCTTTAGGGTACGGCTTAGGGTACGGGTTCGGGTACGGGTTCGGGTACGGCGTAGGGTATGGGTTAGGGTTAGGGTTAGGGTTAGTTTGAGGGTTAGGGCTCGGTTTAGGGTACGGGTTAGGATTAGGGTACGTGTTAGGGTTAGGGTACGCGTTAGGGTTAGGGTAGTTATTAAACCTATCCCACACTCTAGATACCCCTTAGCACGTCAAGGAATATTATTTGGGTGTCCAGCCATGGAGAAGAGTTTAGACACTAGGAGAAGATAAGGAACACACCCATTATCAAGAAATCACATTAGGATTCTCTTTTTAACCTGTTCCTTAAAACACTAGTGCTTAGGAAATCTATTGGAGGCAGAAGCAGTCAAGGGTAGCTTAGGGTTAGGGTTAGGTTTAGGGTTAGGGTTAGGGTTAGGGTACGGCTTAGGGTACGGTTTCGGGTACGGGTTCGTGTACGGCGTAGGGTATGGGTTAGGGTTAGGGTTAGTTTGAAGGTTAGGGCTCGGTTTAGGGTACGGGTTAGGATTAGGGTACGTGTTAGGGTTAGGGTAGGGGTTAGGGTTAGGGTACGCGTTAGGGTTAGGGTAGTTATTAAACCTATCCCACTCTCTAGATACCCCTTAGCACGTCAAGGAATATTATTTGGGGGTCCAGCCATGGAGAAGAGTTTAGACACTAGGAGAAGATAAGGAACACACCCATTATCAAGAAATCACATTAGGATTCTCTTTTTAACCTGTTCCTTAAAACACTAGTGCTTAGGAAATCTATTGGAGGCAGAAGCAGTCAAGGGTAGCTTAGGGTTAGGGTTAGGGTTAGGGTACGGCTTAGGGTACGGGTTCGGGTACGGGTTCGGTTACGGGTTCGGGTACGGCGTAGGGTATGGGTTAGGTTTAGGGTTAGGGTTAGTTTGAGGGTTAGGGCTCGGTTTAGGTTACGGGTTAGGATTAGGGTACGTGTTAGGGTTAGGGTAGGGGTTAGGGTTAGGGTACGCGTTAGGGTTAGGGTAGTTATTAAACCTATCCCACTCTCTACATACCCCTTAGCACGTCAAGGAATATTATTTGGGGGTCCAGCCATGGAGAAGAGTTTAGACACTAGGAGAAGATAAGGAACACACCCATTATCCTGAAATCACATTAGGATTCTCTTTTTAACCTGTTCCTTAAAACACTAGTGCTTAGGAAATCTATTGGAGGCAGAAGCAGTCAAGGGTAGCTTAGGGTTAGGGTTAGGGTTAGGGTACGGCTTAGGGTACGGGTTCGGGTACGGGTTCGGGTACGGGTTCGGGTACGGCGTAGGGTATGGGTTAGGTTTAGGGTTAGGGTTAGTTTGAGGGTTAGGGCTCGGTTTAGGTTACGGGTTAGGATTAGGGTACGTGTTAGGGTTAGGGTAGGGGTTAGGGTTAGGGTACGCGTTAGGGTTAGGGTAGTTATTAAACCTATCCCACACTCTAGATACCCCTTAGCAAGTCAAGGAATATTATTTGGGGGTCCAGCCATGGAGAAGAGTTTAGACACTAGGAGAAGATAAGGAACACACCCATTATCAAGAAATCACATTAGGATTCTCTTTTTAACCTGTTCCTTAAAACACTAGTGCTTAGGAAATCTATTGGAGGCAGAAGCAGTCAAGGGTAGCTTAGGGTTAGGGTTAGGGTTAGGGTACGGCTTAGGGTACGGGTTCGGGTACGGGTTCGGGTACGGGTTCGGGTACGGCGTAGGGTATGGGTTAGGTTTAGGATTAGGGTTAGTTTGAGGGTTAGGGCTCGGTTTAGGTTACGTGTTAGGATTAGGGTACGTGTTAGGGTTAGGGTAGGGGTTAGGTTTAGGGTACGCGTTAGGGTTAGGGTAGTTATTAAACCTATCCCACTCTCTAGATACCCCTTAGCACGTCAAGGAATATTATTTGGGGGTCCAGCCATGGAGAAGAGTTTAGACACTAGGAGAAGATAAGGAACACACCCATTATCAATAAATCACATTAGGATTCTCTTTTTAACCTGTTCGTTAAAACACTAGTGCTTAAGAAATCTATTGGAGGCAGAAGCAGTCAAGGGTAGCTTAGGGTTAGGGTTAGGGTTAGGGTACGGCTTAGGGTACGGGTTCGGGTACGGGTTCGTGTACGGCGTAGCGTATGGGTTAGGGTTAGGGTTAGGGTTAGTTTGAAGGTTAGGGCTCGGTTTAGGGTACGGGTTAGGATTAGGGTTCGTGTTAGGTTTAGGGTAGGGGTTAGGGTTAGGGTACGCGTTAGGGGTAGGGTAGTTATTAAACCTATCCCACTCCCTAGATACCCCTTAGCACGTCAAGGAATATTATTTGGGGGTCCAGCCATGGAGAAGAGTTTAGACAGTAGGAGAAGATAAGGAACACACCCATTATCCTGAAATCACATTAGGATTCTCTTTTTAACCTGTTCCTTAATACACTAGTGCTTAGGAAATCTATTGGAGGCAGAAGCAGTCAAGGGTAGCTTAGGGTTAGGTTTAGGGTTAGGGTTATGGTTAGGGTTAGGTACGGCTTAGTGTACGGGTTCGGGTACGGGTTCGGGTATGGCGTAGGGTATGGGTTAGGGTTATGGTTAGGGTTAGTTTGAGGGTTAGGGCTCGGTTTAGGTTACGGGTTAGGATTAGGGTACGTCTTAGGGTTAGGGTAGAGGTTAGGGTTAGGGTACGCGTTAGGGTTAGGGTAGTTATTAAACCTATCCCACTCTCTAGATAACCCTTAGCACGTCAAGGAATATTATTTGGGGGTCCAGCCATGGAGAAGAGTTTAGACACTAGGAGAAGATAAGGAACACACCCATTATCAAGAAATCACATTAGGATTCTCTTTTTAACCTGTTCCTTAAAACACTAGTGCTTAGGAAATCTATTGGAGGCAGAAGCAGTCAAGGGTAGCTTAGGGTTAGGGTTAGGGTTAGGGTTCGGGTTAGCTTTAGGGTACGGCTTAGGGTACGGGTTCGGGTACGGGTTCGGGTACGGCGTAGGGTATGGGTTAGGGTTAGGGTTAGGGTTAGTTTGAGGGTTAGGGCTCGGTTTAGGGTACGGGTTAGGATTAGGGTACGTGTTAGGGTTAGGGTACGCGTTAGGGTTAGGGTAGTTATTAAACCTATCCCACTCTCTAGATACCCCTTAGCACGTCAAGGAATATTATTTGGGTGTCCAGCCATGGAGAAGAGTTTAGACACTAGGAGAAGATAAGGAACACACCCATTATCAAGAAATCACATTAGGATTCTCTTTTTAACCTGTTCCTTAAAACACTAGTGCTTAGGAAATCTATTGGAGGCAGAAGCAGTCAAGGGTAGCTTAGGGTTAGGGTTAGGTTTAGGGTTAGGGTTAGGGTTAGGGTACGGCTTAGGGTACGGTTTCGGGTACGGGTTCGTGTACGGCGTAGGGTATGGGTTAGGGTTAGGGTTAGTTTGAAGGTTAGGGCTCGGTTTAGGGTACGGGTTAGGATTAGGGTACGTGTTAGGGTTAGGGTAGGGGTTAGGGTTAGGGTACGCGTTAGGGTTAGGGTAGTTATTAAACCTATCCCACTCTCTAGATACCCCTTAGCACGTCAAGGAATATTATTTGGGGGTCCAGCCATGGAGAAGAGTTTAGACACTAGGAGAAGATAAGGAACACACCCATTATCAAGAAATCACATTAGGATTCTCTTTTTAACCTGTTCCTTAAAACACTAGTGCTTAGGAAATCTATTGGAGGCAGAAGCAGTCAAGGGTAGCTTAGGGTTAGGGTTAGGGTTAGGGTACGGCTTAGGGTACGGGTTCGGGTACGGGTTCGGTTACGGGTTCGGGTACGGCGTAGGGTATGGGTTAGGTTTAGGGTTAGGGTTAGTTTGAGGGTTAGGGCTCGGTTTAGGTTACGGGTTAGGATTAGGGTACGTGTTAGGGTTAGGGTAGGGGTTAGGGTTAGGGTACGCGTTAGGGTTAGGGTAGTTATTAAACCTATCCCACACTCTAGATACCCCTTAGCACGTCAAGGAATATTATTTGGGGGTCCAGCCATGGAGAAGAGTTTAGACACTAGGAGAAGATAAGGAACACACCCATTATCAAGAAATCACATTAGGATTCTCTTTTTAACCTGTTCCTTAAAACACTAGTGCTTAGGAAATCTATTGGAGGCAGAAGCAGTCAAGGGTAGCTTAGGGTTAGGGTTAGGGTTAGGGTACGGCTTAGGGTACGGGTTCGGGTACGGGTTCGGGTACGGGTTCGGGTACGGCGTAGGGTATGGGTTAGGTTTAGGATTAGGGTTAGTTTGAGGGTTAGGGCTCGGTTTAGGTTACGTGTTAGGATTAGGGTACGTGTTAGGGTTAGGGTAGGGGTTAGGGTTAGGGTACGCGTTAGGGTTAGGGTAGTTATTAAACCTATCCCACTCTCTAGATACCCCTTAGCACGTCAAGGAATATTATTTGGGGGTCCAGCCATGGAGAAGAGTTTAGACACTAGGAGAAGATAAGGAACACACCCATTATCAATAAATCACATTAGGATTCTCTTTTTAACCTGTTCGTTAAAACACTAGTGCTTAAGAAATCTATTGGAGGCAGAAGCAGTCAAGGGTAGCTTAGGGTTAGGGTTAGGGTTAGGGTACGGCTTAGGGTACGGGTTCGGGTACGGGTTCGTGTACGGCGTAGCGTATGGGTTAGGGTTAGGGTTAGGGTTAGTTTGAAGGTTAGGGCTCGGTTTAGGGTACGGGTTAGGATTAGGGTTCGTGTTAGGTTTAGGGTAGGGGTTAGGGTTAGGGTACGCGTTAGGGGTAGGGTAGTTATTAAACCTATCCCACTCCCTAGATACCCCTTAGCACGTCAAGGAATATTATTTGGGGGTCCAGCCATGGAGAAGAGTTTAGACAGTAGGAGAAGATAAGGAACACACCCATTATCCTGAAATCACATTAGGATTCTCTTTTTAACCTGTTCCTTAATACACTAGTGCTTAGGAAATCTATTGGAGGCAGAAGCAGTCAAGGGTAGCTTAGGGTTAGGTTTAGGGTTAGGGTTATGGTTAGGGTTAGGTACGGCTTAGTGTACGGGTTCGGGTACGGGTTCGGGTATGGCGTAGGGTATGGGTTAGGGTTATGGTTAGGGTTAGTTTGAGGGTTAGGGCTCGGTTTAGGTTACGGGTTAGGATTAGGGTACGTCTTAGGGTTAGGGTAGAGGTTAGGGTTAGGGTACGCGTTAGGGTTAGGGTAGTTATTAAACCTATCCCACTCTCTAGATAACCCTTAGCACGTCAAGGAATATTATTTGGGGGTCCAGCCATGGAGAAGAGTTTAGACACTAGGAGAAGATAAGGAACACACCCATTATCAAGAAATCACATTAGGATTCTCTTTTTAACCTGTTCCTTAAAACACTAGTGCTTAGGAAATCTATTGGAGGCAGAAGCAGTCAAGGGTAGCTTAGGGTTAGGGTTAGGGTTAGGGTTAGGGTTAGCTTTAGGGTACGGCTTAGGGTACGGGTTCGGGTACGGGTTCGGGTACGGCGTAGGGTATGGGTTAGGGTTAGGGTTAGGGTTAGTTTGAGGGTTAGGGCTCGGTTTAGGGTACGGGTTAGGATTAGGGTACGTGTTAGGGTTAGGGTACGCGTTAGGGTTAGGGTAGTTATTAAACCTATCCCACACTCTAGATACCCCTTAGCACGTCAAGGAATATTATTTGGGTGTCCAGCCATGGAGAAGAGTTTAGACACTAGGAGAAGATAAGGAACACACCCATTATCAAGAAATCACATTAGGATTCTCTTTTTAACCTGTTCCTTAAAACACTAGTGCTTAGGAAATCTATTGGAGGCAGAAGCAGTCAAGGGTAGCTTAGGGTTAGGGTTAGGTTTAGGGTTAGGGTTAGGGTTAGGGTACGGCTTAGGGTACGGTTTCGGGTACGGGTTCGTGTACGGCGTAGGGTATGGGTTAGGGTTAGGGTTAGTTTGAAGGTTAGGGCTCGGTTTAGGGTACGGGTTAGGATTAGGGTACGTGTTAGGGTTAGGGTAGGGGTTAGGGTTAGGGTACGCGTTAGGGTTAGGGTAGTTATTAAACCTATCCCACTCTCTAGATACCCCTTAGCACGTCAAGGAATATTATTTGGGGGTCCAGCCATGGAGAAGAGTTTAGACACTAGGAGAAGATAAGGAACACACCCATTATCAAGAAATCACATTAGGATTCTCTTTTTAACCTGTTCCTTAAAACACTAGTGCTTACGAAATCTATTGGAGGCAGAAGCAGTCAAGGGTAGCTTAGGGTTAGGGTTAGGGTTAGGGTACGGCTTAGGGTACGGGTTCGGGTACGGGTTCGGGTACGGGTTCGGGTACGGCGTAGGGTATGGGTTAGGTTTAGGGTTAGGGTTAGTTTGAGGGTTAGGGCTCGGTTTAGGTTACGGGTTAGGATTAGGGTACGTGTTAGGGTTAGGGTAGGTGATAGGGTTAGGGTACGCGTTAGGGTTAGGGTAGTTATTAAACCTATCCCACACTCTAGATACCCGTTAGCACGTCAAGGAATATTATTTGGGGGTCCAGCCATGGAGAAGAGTTTAGACACTAGGAGAAGATAAGGAACACACCCATTATCAAGAAATCACATTAGGATTCTCTTTTTAACCTGTTCCTTAAAACACTAGTGCTTAGGAAATCTATTGGAGGCAGAAGCAGTCAAGGGTAGCTTAGGGTTAGGGTTAGGGTTAGGGTACGGCTTAGGGTACGGGTTCGGGTACGGGTTCGGGTACGGGTTCGGGTACGGCGTAGGGTATGGGTTAGGTTTAGGATTAGGGTTAGTTTGAGGGTTAGGGCTCGGTTTAGGTTACGTGTTAGGATTAGGGTACGTGTTAGGGTTAGGGTAGGGGTTAGGGTTAGGGTACGCGTTAGGGTTAGGGTAGTTATTAAACCTATCCCACTCTCTAGATACCCCTTAGCACGTCAAGGAATATTATTTGGGGGTCCAGCCATGGAGAAGAGTTTAGACACTAGGAGAAGATAAGGAACACACCCATTATCAATAAATCACATTAGGATTCTCTTTTTAACCTGTTCGTTAAAACACTAGTGCTTAAGAAATCTATTGGAGGCAGAAGCAGTCAAGGGTAGCTTAGGGTTAGGGTTAGGGTTAGGGTACGGCTTAGGGTACGGGTTCGGGTACGGGTTCGTGTACGGCGTAGCGTATGGGTTAGGGTTAGGGGTTAGGGTTAGTTTGAGGGTTAGGGCTCGGTTTAGGGTACGGGTTAGGATTAGGGTACGTGTTAGGGTTAGGGTACGCGTTAGGGTTAGGGTAGTTATTAAACCTATCCCACTCTCTAGATACCCCTTAGCACGTCAAGGAATATTATTTGGGTGTCCAGCCATGGAGAAGAGTTTAGACACTAGGAGAAGATAAGGAACACACCCATTATCAAGAAATCACATTAGGATTCTCTTTTTAACCTGTTCCTTAAAACACTAGTGCTTAGGAAATCTATTGGAGGCAGAAGCAGTCAAGGGTAGCTTAGGGTTAGGGTTAGGTTTAGGGTTAGGGTTAGGGTTAGGGTACGGCTTAGGGTACGGTTTCGGGTACGGGTTCGTGTACGGCGTAGGGTATGGGTTAGGGTTAGGGTTAGTTTGAAGGTTAGGGCTCGGTTTAGGGTACGGGTTAGGATTAGGGTTCGTGTTAGGTTTAGGGTAGGGGTTAGGGTTAGGGTACGCGTTAGGGGTAGGGTAGTTATTAAACCTATCCCACTCCCTAGATACCCCTTAGCACGTCAAGGAATATTATTTGGGGGTCTAGCCATGGAGAAGAGTTTAGACAGTAGGAGAAGATAAGGAACACACCCATTATCAAGAAATCACATTAGGATTCTCTTTTTAACCTGTTCCTTAATACACTAGTGCTTAGGAAATCTATTGGAGGCAGAAGCAGTCAAGGGTAGCTTAGGGTTAGGTTTAGGGTTAGGGTTATGGTTAGGGTTAGGTACGGCTTAGTGTACGGGTTCGGGTACGGGTTCGGGTATGGCGTAGGGTATGGGTTAGGGTTATGGTTAGGGTTAGTTTGAGGGTTAGGGCTCGGTTTAGGTTACGGGTTAGGATTAGGGTACGTCTTAGGGTTAGGGTAGAGGTTAGGGTTAGGGTACGCGTTAGGGTTAGGGTAGTTATTAAACCTATCCCACTCTCTAGATAACCCTTAGCACGTCAAGGAATATTATTTGGGGGTCCAGCCATGGAGAAGAGTTTAGACACTAGGAGAAGATAAGGAACACACCCATTATCAAGAAATCACATTAGGATTCTCTTTTTAACCTGTTCCTTAAAACACTAGTGCTTAGGAAATCTATTGGAGGCAGAAGCAGTCAAGGGTAGCTTAGGGTTAGGGTTAGGGTTAGGGTTAGGGTTAGCTTTAGGGTACGGCTTAGGGTACGGGTTCGGGTACGGGTTCGGGTACGGCGTAGGGTATGGGTTAGGGTTAGGGTTAGGGTTAGTTTGAGGGTTAGGGCTCGGTTTAGGGTACGGGTTAGGATTAGGGTACGTGTTAGGGTTAGGGTACGCGTTAGGGTTAGGGTAGTTATTAAACCTATCCCACACTCTAGATACCCCTTAGCACGTCAAGGAATATTATTTGGGTGTCCAGCCATGGAGAAGAGTTTAGACACTAGGAGAAGATAAGGAACACACCCATTATCAAGAAATCACATTAGGATTCTCTTTTTAACCTGTTCCTTAAAACACTAGTGCTTAGGAAATCTATTGGAGGCAGAAGCAGTCAAGGGTAGCTTAGGGTTAGGGTTAGGTTTAGGGTTAGGGTTAGGGTTAGGGTACGGCTTAGGGTACGGTTTCGGGTACGGGTTCGTGTACGGCGTAGGGTATGGGTTAGGGTTAGGGTTAGTTTGAAGGTTAGGGCTCGGTTTAGGGTACGGGTTAGGATTAGGGTACGTGTTAGGGTTAGGGTAGGGGTTAGGGTTAGGGTACGCGTTAGGGTTAGGGTAGTTATTAAACCTATCCCACTCTCTAGATACCCCTTAACACGTCAAGGAATATTATTTGGGGGTCCAGCCATGGAGAAGAGTTTAGACACTAGGAGAAGATAAGGAACACACCTATTATCAAGAAATCACATTAGGATTCTCTTTTTAACCTGTTCCTTAAAACACTAGTGCTTAGGAAATCTATTGGAGGCAGAAGCAGTCAAGGGTAGCTTAGGGTTAGGGTTAGGGTTAGGGTACGGCTTAGGGTACGGGTTCGGGTACGGGTTCGGGTACGGGTTCGGGTACGACGTAGGGTATGGGTTAGGTTTAGGATTAGGGTTAGTTTGAGGGTTAGGGCTCGGTTTAGGTTACGTGTTAGGATTAGGGTACGTGTTAGGGTTAGGGTAGGGGTTAGGGTTAGGGTACGCGTTAGGGTTAGGGTAGTTATTAAACCTATCCCACTCTCTAGATACCCCTTAGCACGTCAAGGAATATTATTTGGGGGTCCAGCCATGGAGAAGAGTTTAGACACTAGGAGAAGATAAGGAACACACCCATTATCAATAAATCACATTAGGATTCTCTTTTTAACCTGTTCGTTAAAACACTAGTGCTTAAGAAATCTATTGGAGGCAGAAGCAGTCAAGGGTAGCTTAGGGTTAGGGTTAGGGTTAGGGTACGGCTTAGGGTACGGGTTCGGGTACGGGTTCGTGTACGGCGTAGCGTATGGGTTAGGGTTAGGGTTAGGGTTAGTTTGAAGGTTAGGGCTCGGTTTAGGGTACGGGTTAGGATTAGGGTTCGTGTTAGGTTTAGGGTAGGGGTTAGGGTTAGGGTACGCGTTAGGGGTAGGGTAGTTATTAAACCTATCCCACTCCCTAGATACCCCTTAGCACGTCAAGGAATATTATTTGGGGGTTCAGCCATGGAGAAGAGTTTAGACAGTAGGAGAAGATAAGGAACACACCCATTATCCTGAAATCACATTAGGATTCTCTTTTTAACCTGTTCCTTAATACACTAGTGCTTAGGAAATCTATTGGAGGCAGAAGCAGTCAAGGGTAGCTTAGGGTTAGGTTTAGGGTTAGGGTTATGGTTAGGGTTAGGTACGGCTTAGTGTACGGGTTCGGGTACGGGTTCGGGTATGGCGTAGGGTATGGGTTAGGGTTATGGTTAGGGTTAGTTTGAGGGTTAGGGCTCGGTTTAGGTTACGGGTTAGGATTAGGGTACGTCTTAGGGTTAGGGTAGAGGTTAGGGTTAGGGTACGCGTTAGGGTTAGGGTAGTTATTAAACCTATCCCACTCTCTAGATAACCCTTAGCACGTCAAGGAATATTATTTGGGGGTCCAGCCATGGAGAAGAGTTTAGACACTAGGAGAAGATAAGGAACACACCCATTATCAAGAAATCACATTAGGATTCTCTTTTTAACCTGTTCCTTAAAACACTAGTGCTTAGGAAATCTATTGGAGGCAGAAGCAGTCAAGGGTAGCTTAGGGTTAGGGTTAGGGTTAGGGTTAGGGTTAGCTTTAGGGTACGGCTTAGGGTACGGGTTCGGGTACGGGTTCGGGTACGGCGTAGGGTATGGGTTAGGGTTAGGGTTAGGGTTAGTTTGAGGGTTAGGGCTCGGTTTAGGGTACGGGTTAGGATTAGGGTACGTGTTAGGGTTAGGGTACGCGTTAGGGTTAGGGTAGTTATTAAACCTATCCCACTCTCTAGATACCCCTTAGCACGTCAAGGAATATTATTTGGGTGTCCAGCCATGGAGAAGAGTTTAGACACTAGGAGAAGATAAGGAACACACCCATTATCAAGAAATCACATTAGGATTCTCTTTTTAACCTGTTCCTTAAAACACTAGTGCTTAGGAAATCTATTGGAGGCAGAAGCAGTCAAGGGTAGCTTAGGGTTAGGGTTAGGTTTAGGGTTAGGGTTAGGGTTAGGGTACGGCTTAGGGTACGGTTTCGGGTACGGGTTCGTGTACGGCGTAGGGTATGGGTTAGGGTTAGGGTTAGTTTGAAGGTTAGGGCTCGGTTTAGGGTACGGGTTAGGATTAGGGTACGTGTTAGGGTTAGGGTAGGGGTTAGGGTTAGGGTACGCGTTAGGGTTAGGGTAGTTATTAAACCTATCCCACTCTCTAGATACCCCTTAGCACGTCAAGGAATATTATTTGGGGGTCCAGCCATGGAGAAGAGTTTAGACACTAGGAGAAGATAAGGAACACACCCATTATCAAGAAATCACATTAGGATTCTCTTTTTAACCTGTTCCTTAAAACACTAGTGCTTAGGAAATCTATTGGAGGCAGAAGCAGTCAAGGGTAGCTTAGGGTTAGGGTTAGGGTTAGGGTACGGCTTAGGGTACGGGTTCGGGTACGGGTTCGGTTACGGGTTCGGGTACGGCGTAGGGTATGGGTTAGGTTTAGGGTTAGGGTTAGTTTCAGGGTTAGGGCTCGGTTTAGGTTACGGGTTAGGATTAGGGTACGTGTTAGGGTTAGGGTAGGGGTTAGGGTTAGGGTACGCGTTAGGGTTAGGGTAGTTATTAAACCTATCCCACTCTCTACATACCCCTTAGCACGTCAAGGAATATTATTTGGGGGTCCAGCCATGGAGAAGAGTTTAGACACTAGGAGAAGATAAGGAACACACCCATTATCAAGAAATCACATTAGGATTCTCTTTTTAACCTGTTCCTTAAAACACTAGTGCTTAGGAAATCTATTGGAGGCAGAAGCAGTCAAGGGTAGCTTAGGGTTAGGGTTAGGGTTAGGGTACGGCTTAGGGTACGGGTTCGGGTACGGGTTCGTGTACGCTGTAGGGTATGGGTTAGGGTTAGTGTTAGGGTTAGTTTGAAGGTTAGGGCTCGGTTTAGGGTACGGGTTAGGATTAGGGTTCGTGTTAGGGTTAGGGTAGGGGTTAGGGTTAGGGTACGCGTTAGGGTTAGGGTAGTTATTAAACCTATCCCACTCTCTAGATACCCCATAGCACGTCAAGGAATATTATTTGGGGGTCCAGCCATGGAGAAGAGTTTAGACACTAGGAGAAGATAAGGAACACACCCATTATCAAGAAATCACATTAGGATTCTCTTTTTAACCTGTTCCTTAAAACACTAGTGCTTAGGAAATCTATTGGAGGCAAAAGCAGTCAAGGGTAGATTAAGGTTAGGGTTAGGGTTAGGGCTAGTGTTAGGACACGGCTTAGGTTACGGGTTCGGGTACGGGTTCGTGTACGGCGTACGGTATGGGTTTGGGTTAGGGTTAGGGTTAGTTTGAAGGTTAGGGCTCGGTTTAGGGTACGAGTTAGGATTAGGGTTCGTGTTAGGGATAGGGGAGGGGTTAGGGTTAGGGTACGCGTTAGGGTTAGGGTAGTTATTAAACCTATCTCACTCTCTAGATACCCCTTAGCACGTCAAGGAATATTATTTGGGGGTCCAGCCATGGAGAAGAGTTTAGACACTAGGAGAAGATAAGGAACACACCCATTATCAAGAAATCACATTAGGATTCTCTTTTTAACCTGTTCCTTAAAACACTAGTGCTTACGAAATCTATTGGAGGCAGAAGCAGTCAAGGGTAGCTTAGGGTTAGGGTTAGGGTTAGGGTACGGCTTAGGGTACGGGTTCGGGTACGGGTTCGGGTACGGGTTCGGGTACGGCGTAGGGTATGGGTTAGGTTTAGGGTTAGGGTTAGTTTGAGGGTTAGGGCTCGGTTTAGGTTACGGGTTAGGATTAGGGTACGTGTTAGGGTTAGGGTAGGTGTTAGGGTTAGGGTACGCGTTAGGGTTAGGGTAGTTATTAAACCTATCCCACACTCTAGATACCCCTTAGCACGTCAAGGAATATTATTTGGGGGTCCAGCCATGGAGAAGAGTTTAGACACTAGGAGAAGATAAGGAACACACCCATTATCAAGAAATCACATTAGGATTCTCTTTTTAACCTGTTCCTTAAAACACTAGTGCTTAGGAAATCTATTGGAGGCAGAAGCAGTCAAGGGTAGCTTAGGGTTAGGGTTAGGGTTAGGGCTAGGGTTAGGACACGGCTTAGGGTACGGGTTCGGGTAAGGGTTCGTGTACGGCGTAGTGTATGGGTTTGGGTTAGGGTTAGGGTTAGTTTGAAGGTTAGGGCTCGGTTTAGGTTACGGGTTAGGATTAGGGTTCGTGTTAGGGATAGGGTAGGGGTTAGGGTTAGGGTACGCGTTAGGGTTAGGGTAGTTATTAAACCTATCCCACTCTCTAGATACTCCTTAGCACGTCAAGGAATATTATTTGGGGGTCCAGCCATGGAGAAGAGTTTAGACACTAGGAGAAGATAAGGAACACACCCATTATCAAGAAATCACATTAGGATTCTCTTTTTAACCTGTTCCTTAATACACTAGTGCTTAGGAAATCTATTGGAGGCAGAAGCAGTCAAGGGTAGCTTAGGGTTAGGGTTACGGTTACGGTTAGGGTTAGGGTATGGCTTAGGGTACGGGTTCGGGTACGGGTTCGGGTACGGCGTAGGGTATGGGTTAGGGTTAGGGTTAGGGTTAGTTTGAGGGTTAGGGCTCGGTTTAGGGTACGGGTTAGGATTAGGGTACGTGTTAGGGTTAGGGTAGGGGTTAGGGTTAGGGTACGCATTAGGGTTAGGGTAGTTATTAAACCTATCCCACTCTCTAGATACCCCTTAGCACGTCAAGGAATATTATTTGGGGGTCCAGCCATGGAGAAGAGTTTAGACACTAGGAGAAGATAAGGAACACACCCATTATCAAGAAATCACATTAGGATTCTCTTTTTAACCTGTTCCTTAAAACACTAGTGCTTAGGAAATCTATTGGAGGCAGAAGCAGTCAAGGGTAGCTTAGGGTTAGGGTTAGGGTTAGGGTACGGCTTAGGGTACGGGTTCGGGTACGGGTTCGGGTACGGCGTAAGGTATGGGTTAGGTTTAGGGTTAGGGTTAGTTTGAGGGTTAGGGCTCGGTTTAGGTTACGTGTTAGGATTAGGGTACGTGTTAGGGTTAGGGTAGTTATTAAACCTATCCCACACTCTAGATACCCCTTAGCACGTCAAGGAATATTATTTGGGGGTCCAGCCATGGAGAAGAGTTTAGACACTAGGAGAAGATAAGGAACACACCCATTATCCTGAAATCACATTAGGATTCTCTTTTTAACCTGTTCCTTAAAACACTAGTGCTTAGGAAATCTATTGGAGGCAGAAGCAGTCAAGGGTAGCTTAGGGTTAGGGTTAGGGTTAGGGTACGGCTTAGGGTACGGGTTCGGGTACGGGTTCGGGTACGGCGTAGGGTATGGGTTAGGTTTAGGGTTAGGGTTAGTTTGAGGGTTAGGGCTCGGTTTAGGTTACGTGTTAGGATTAGTGTACGTGTTAGGGTTAGGGTAGGGGTTAGGGTTAGGGTACGCGTTAGGGTTAGGGTAGTTATTAAACATATCCCACTCTCTAGATACCCCTTAGCACGTCAAGGAATATTATTTGGGGGTGCAGCCATGGAGAAGAGTTTAGACACTAGGAGAAGATAAGGAACACACCCATTATCAAGAAATCACATTAGGATTCTCTTTTTAACCTGTTCCTTAAAACACTAGTGCTTAGGAAATCTATTGGAGGCAGAAGCAGTCAAGGGTAGCTTAGGGTTAGGGTTTGGGTTAGGGTACGGCTTAGGGTACGGGTTCGGGTACGGGTTCGGGTACGCGTTTGGGTATGGCGTAGGATATGGGTTAGGGTTAGGGTTAGTTTGAAGGTTAGGGCTCGGTTTAGGGTACGGGTTAGGATTAGGGTTCGTGTTAGGGATAGGTTAGGGGTTAGGGTTAGGGTACGCGTTAGGGTTAGGGTAGTTATTAAACCTATCCCACTCTCTAGATACTCCTTAGCACGTCAAGGAATATTATTTGGGGGTCCAGCCATGGAGAAGAGTTTAGACACTAGGAGAAGATAAGGAACACACCCATTATCAAGAAATCACATTAGGATTCTCTTTTTAACCTGTTCCTTAATACACTAGTGCTTAGGAAATCTATTGGAGGCAGAAGCAGTCAAGGGTAGCTTAGGGTTAGGGTTACGGTTAGGGTTAGGGTTAGGGTATGGCTTAGGGTACGGGTTCGGGTACGGGTTCGGGTACGGCGTAGGGTATGGGTTAGGGTTAGGGTTAGGGTTAGTTTGAGGGTTAGGGCTCGGTTTAGGGTACGGGTTAGGATTAGGGTACGTGTTAGGGTTAGGGTAGGGGTTAGGGTTAGGGTACGCATTAGGGTTAGGGTAGTTATTAAACCTATCCCACTCTCTAGATACCCCTTAGCACGTCAAGGAATATTATTTGGGGGTCCAGCCATGGAGAAGAGTTTAGACACTAGGAGAAGATAAGGAACACACCCATTATCAAGAAATCACATTAGGATTCTCTTTTTAACCTGTTCCTTAAAACACTAGTGCTTAGGAAATCTATTGGAGGCAGAAGCAGTCAAGGGTAGCTTAGGGTTAGGGTTAGGGTTAGGGTACGGCTTAGGGTACGGGTTCGGGTACGGGTTCGGGTACGGCGTAAGGTATGGGTTAGGTTTAGGGTTAGGGTTAGTTTGAGGGTTAGGGCTCGGTTTAGGTTACGTGTTAGGATTAGGGTACGTGTTAGGGTTAGGGTAGGGGTTAGGGTTAGGGTACGCGTTAGGGTTAGGGTAGTTATTAAACATATCCCACTCTCTAGATACCCCTTAGCACGTCAAGGAATATTATTTGGGGGTGCAGCCATGGAGAAGAGTTTAGACACTAGGAGAAGATAAGGAACACACCCATTATCAGTAAATCACATTAGGATTCTCTTTTTAACCTGTTCCTTAAAACACTAGTGCTTAGGAAATCTATTGGAGGCAGAAGCAGTCAAGGGTAGCTTAGGGTTAGGGTTTGGGTTAGGGTACGGCTTAGGGTACGGGTTCGGGTACGGGTTCGGGTACGCGTTTGGGTATGGCGTAGGATATGGGTTAGGGTTAGGGTTAGTTTGAGGGTTAGGGCTCGGTTTAGGGTACGGGTTAGTATTAGGGTACGTCTTAGGGTTAGGGTAGGGGTTAGGGTTAGGGTACGCGTTAGGGTTAGGGTAGTTATTAAACCTATCCCACTCTCTAGATACCCCTTAGCACGTCAAGGAATATTATTTGGGGGTCCAGCCATGCAGAAGAGTTTAGACACTAGGAGAAGATAAGGAACACACCCATTATCAAGAAATCACATTAGGATTCTCTTTTTAACCTGTTCCTTAAAACACTAGTGCTTAGGAAATCTATTGGAGGCAGAAGCAGTCAAGGGTAGCTTAGGGTTAGGGTTAGGGTTAGGGTACGGCTTAGGGTACGGGTTCGGGTACGGGTTCGTGTACGGCGTAGCGTATGGGTTAGGGTTAGGGTTAGGGTTAGTTTGAAGGTTAAGGCTCGGTTTAGGGTACGGGTTAGGATTAGGGTTCGTGTTAGGGTTAGGGTAGGGGTTAGGGTTAGGGTACGCGTTAGGGTTAGGGTAGTTATTAAACCTATCCCACTCCCTAGATACCCCTTAGCACGTCAAGGAATATTATTTGGGGGTCCAGCCATGGAGAAGAGTTTAGACAGTAGGAGAAGATAAGGAACACACCCATTATCCTGAAATCACATTAGGATTCTCTTTTTAACCTGTTCCTTAATACACTAGTGCTTAGGAAATCTATTGGAGGCAGAAGCAGTCAAGGGTAGCTTAGGGTTAGGGTTAGGTTTAGGTTTAGGGTTAGGGTTATGGTTAGGGTTAGGTACGGCTTAGTGTACGGGTTCGGGTACGGGTTCGGTTATGGCGTAGGGTATGGGTTAGGGTTAGGGTTAGGGTTAGTTTGAGGGTTAGGGCTCGGTTTAGGTTACGGGTTAGGATTAGGGTACGTCTTAGGGTTAGGGTAGAGGTTAGGGTTAGGGTACGCGTTAGGGTTAGGGTAGTTATTAAACCTATCCCACTCTCTAGATAACCCTTAGCACGTCAAGGAATATTATTTGGGGGTCCAGCCATGGAGAAGAGTTTAGACACTAGGAGAAGATAAGGAACACACCCATTATCAAGAAATCACATTAGGATTCTCTTTTTAACCTGTTCCTTAAAACACTAGTGCTTAGGAAATCTATTGGAGGCAGAAGCAGTCAAGGGTAGCTTAGGGTTAGGGTTAGGGTTAGGGTACGGCTTAGGGTACGGGTTCGGGTACGGGTTCGGGTACGGCGTAGGGTATGGGTTAGGTTTAGGGTTAGGGTTAGTTTGAGGGTTAGGGCTCGGTTTAGGTTACGTGTTAGGATTAGTGTACGTGTTAGTGTTAGGGTAGGGGTTAGGGTTAGGGTACGCGTTAGGGTTAGGGTAGTTATTAAACATATCCCACTCTCTAGATACCCCTTAGCACGTCAAGGAATATTATTTGGGGGTGCAGCCATGGAGAAGAGTTTAGACACTAGGAGAAGATAAGGAACACACCCATTATCAATAAATTACATTAGGATTCTCTTTTTAACCTGTTCCTTAAAACACTAGTGCTTAGGAAATCTATTGGAGGCAGAAGCAGTCAAGGGTAGCTTAGGGTTAGGGTTTGGGTTAGGGTACGGCTTAGGGTACGGGTTCGGGTACGGGTTCGGGTACGCGTTTGGGTATGGCGTAGGATATGGGTTAGGGTTAGGGTTAGTTTGAAGGTTAGGGCTCGGTTTAGGGTACGGGTTAGGATTAGGGTTCGTGTTAGGGATAGGGTAGGGGTTAGGGTTAGGGTACGCGTTAGGGTTAGGGTAGTTATTAAACCTATCCCACTCTCTAGATACTCCTTAGCACGTCAAGGAATATTATTTGGGGGTCCAGCCATGGAGAAGAGTTTAGACACTAGGAGAAGATAAGGAACACACCCATTATCAAGAAATCACATTAGGATTCTCTTTTTAACCTGTTCCTTAATACACTAGTGCTTAGGAAATCTATTGGAGGCAGAAGCAGTCAAGGGTAGCTTAGGGTTAGGGTTACGGTTAGGGTTAGGGTTAGGGTATGGCTTAGGGTACGGGTTCGGGTACGGGTTCGGGTACGGCGTAGGGTATGGGTTAGGGTTAGGGTTAGGGTTAGTTTGAGGGTTAGGGCTCGGTTTAGGGTACGGGTTAGGATTAGGGTACGTGTTAGGGTTAGGGTAGGGGTTAGGGTTAGGGTACGCATTAGGGTTAGGGTAGTTATTAAACCTATCCCACTCTCTAGATACCCCTTAGCACGTCAAGGAATATTATTTGGGGGTCCAGCCATGGAGAAGAGTTTAGACACTAGGAGAAGATAAGGAACACACCCATTATCAAGAAATCACATTAGGATTCTCTTTTTAACCTGTTCCTTAAAACACTAGTGCTTAGGAAATCTATTGGAGGCAGAAGCAGTCAAGGGTAGCTTAGGGTTAGGGTTAGGGTTAGGGTACGGCTTAGGGTACGGGTTCGGGTACGGGTTCGGGTACGGCGTAAGGTATGGGTTAGGTTTAGGGTTAGGGTTAGTTTGAGGGTTAGGGCTCGGTTTAGGTTACGTGTTAGGATTAGGGTACGTGTTAGGGTTAGGGTAGGGGTTAGGGTTAGGGTACGCGTTAGGGTTAGGGTAGTTATTAAACATATCCCACTCTCTAGATACCCCTTAGCACGTCAAGGAATATTATTTGGGGGTGCAGCCATGGAGAAGAGTTTAGACACTAGGAGAAGATAAGGAACACACCCATTATCAATAAATCACATTAGGATTCTCTTTTTAACCTGTTCCTTAAAACACTAGTGCTTAGGAAATCTATTGGAGGCAGAAGCAGTCAAGGGTAGCTTAGGGTTAGGGTTTGGGTTAGGGTACGGCTTAGGGTACGGGTTCGGGTACGGGTTCGGGTACGCGTTTGGGTATGGCGTAGGATATGGGTTAGGGTTAGGGTTAGTTTGAGGGTTAGGGCTCGGTTTAGGGTACGGGTTAGGATTAGGGTACGTCTTAGGGTTAGGGTAGAGGTTAGGGTTAGGGTACGCGTTAGGGTTAGGGTAGTTATTAAACCTATCCCACTCTCTAGATAACCCTTAGCACGTCAAGGAATATTATTTGGGGGTCCAGCCATGGAGAAGAGTTTAGACACTAGGAGAAGATAAGGAACACACCCATTATCAAGAAATCACATTAGGATTCTCTTTTTAACCTGTTCCTTAAAACACTAGTGCTTAGGAAATCTATTGGAGGCAGAAGCAGTCAAGGGTAGCTTAGGGTTAGGGTTAGGGTTAGGGTACGGCTTAGGGTACGGGTTCGGGTACGGGTTCGGGTACGGCGTAGGGTATGGGTTAGGTTTAGGGTTAGGGTTAGTTTGAGGGTTAGGGCTCGGTTTAGGTTACGTGTTAGGATTAGTGTACGTGTTAGGGTTAGGGTAGGGGTTAGGGTTAGGGTACGCGTTAGGGTTAGGGTAGTTATTAAACATATCCCACTCTCTAGATACCCCTTAGCACGTCAAGGAATATTATTTGGGGGTGCAGCCATGGAGAAGAGTTTAGACACTAGGAGAAGATAAGGAACACACCCATTATCAATAAATCACATTAGGATTCTCTTTTTAACCTGTTCCTTAAAACACTAGTGCTTAGGAAATCTATTGGAGGCAGAAGCAGTCAAGGGTAGCTTAGGGTTAGGGTTTGGGTTAGGGTACGGCTTAGGGTACGGGTTCGGGTACGGGTTCGGGTACGCGTTTGGGTATGGCGTAGGATATGGGTTAGGGTTAGGGTTAGTTTGAGGGTTAGGGCTCGGTTTAGGGTACGGGTTAGGATTAGGGTACGTCTTAGGGTTAGGGTAGGGGTTAGGGTTAGGGTACGCGTTAGGGTTAGGTTAGTTATTAAACCTATCCCACTCTCTAGATACCCCTTAGCACGTCAAGGAATATTATTTGGGGGTCCAGCCATGGAGAAGAGTTTAGACACTAGGAGAAGATAAGGAACACGACCATTATCAAGAAATCACATTAGGATTCTCTTTTTAACCTGTTCCTTAAAACACTAGTGCTTAGGAAATCTATTGGAGGCAGAAGCAGTCAAGGGTAGCTTAGGATTAGGGTTAGGGTTAGGGTACGGCTTAGGGTACGGGTTCGGGTACGGGTTCGTGTACGGCGTAGCGTATGGGTTAGGGTTAGGGTTAGGGTTAGTTTGAAGGTTAGGGCTCGGTTTAGGGTACGGGTTAGGATTAGGGTTCGTGTTAGGGTTAGGGTAGGGGTTAGGGTTAGGGTACGCGTTAGGGTTAGGGTAGTTATTAAACCTATCCCACTCCCTAGATACCCCTTAGCACGTCAAGGAATATTATTTGGGGGTCCAGCCATGGAGAAGAGTTTAGACAGTAGGAGAAGATAAGGAACACACCCATTATCCTGAAATCACATTAGGATTCTCTTTTTAACCTGTTCCTTAATACACTAGTGCTTAGGAAATCTATTGGAGGCAGAAGCAGTCAAGGGTAGCTTAGGGTTAGGGTTAGGTTTAGGTTTAGAGTTAGGGTTATGGTTAGGGTTAGGTACGGCTTAGTGTACGGGTTCGGGTACGGGTTCTGTTATGGCGTAGGGTATGGGTTAGGGTTAGGGTTAGGGTTAGTTTGAGGGTTAGGGCTCGGTTTAGGTTACGGGTTAGGATTAGGGTACGTCTTAGGGTTAGGGTAGAGGTTAGGGTTAGGGTACGCGTTAGGGTTAGGGTAGTTATTAAACCTATCCCACTCTCTAGATACCCCTTA
>NW_027175359.1:85000-92500 GCF_028021215.1 Eschrichtius robustus
GGGTGTCCAGCCATGGAGAAGAGTTTAGACACTAGGAGAAGATAAGGAACACACCCATTATCAAGAAATCACATTAGGATTCTCTTTTTAACCTGTTCCTTAAAACACTAATGCTTAGGAAATCTATTGAAGGCAGAAGCAGTCAAGGGTAGCTTAGGGTTAGGGTTAGGTTTAGGGTTAGGGTTAGGGTTAGGGTACGGCTTAGGGTATGGTTTCGGGTACGGGTTCGTGTACGGCGTAGGGTATGGGTTAGGGTTAGGGTTAGTTTGAAGGTTAGGGCTCGGTTTAGGGTACGGGTTAGGATTAGGGTACGTGTTAGGGTTAGGGTAGGGGTTAGGGTTAGGGTATGCGTTAGGGTTAGGGTAGTTATTAAACCTATCCCACTCTCTAGATACCCCTTAACACGTCAAGGAATATTATTTGGGGGTCCAGCCATGGAGAAGAGTTTAGACACTAGGAGAAGATAAGGAACACACCCATTATCAATAAATCACATTAGGATTCTCTTTTTAACCTGTTCCTTAAAACACTAGTCCTTAAGAAATCTATTGGAGGCAGAAGCAGTCAAGGGTAGCTTAGGGTTAGGGTTAGGGTTAGGGTACGGCTTAGGGTACGGGTTCGGGTACGGGTTCGTGTACGGCGTAGCGTATGGGTTAGGGTTAGGGTTAGGGTTAGTTTGAAGGTTAGGGCTCGGTTTAGGGTACGGGTTAGGATTAGGGTTCGTGTTAGGGTTAGGGTAGGGGTTAGGGTTAGGGTACGCGTTAGGGTTAGGGTAGTTATTAAACCTATCCCACTCCCTAGATACCCCTTAGCACGTCAAGGAATATTATTTGGGGGTCCAGCCATGGAGAAGAGTTTAGACAGTAGGAGAAGATAAGGAACACACCCATTATCCTGAATTCACATTAGGATTCTCTTTTTAACCTGTTCCTTAATACACTAGTACTTAGGAAATCTATTGGAGGCAGAAGCAGTCAAGGGTAGCTTAGGGTTAGGGTTAGGGTTAGGTTTAGGGTTAGGGTTATGGTTAGGGTTAGGTACGGCTTAGTGTACGGGTTCGGGTACGGGTTCGGGTATGGCGTAGGGTATGGGTTAGGGTTAGGGTTAGGGTTAGTTTGAGGGTTAGGGCTCGGTTTAGGTTACGGGTTAGGATTAGGGTACGTGTTAGGGTTAGGGTAGGTGTTAGGGTTAGGGTACGCGTTAGGGTTAGGGTAGTTATTAAACCTATCCCACTCTCTAGATAACCCTTAGCACGTCAAGGAATATTATTTGGGGGTCCAGCCATGGAGAAGAGTTTAGACACTAGGAGAAGATAAGGAACACACCCATTATCAAGGAATCACATTAGGATTCTCTTTTTAACCTGTTCCTTAAAACACTAGTGCTTAGGAAATCTATTGGAGGCAGAAACAGTCAAGGGTAGCTTAGGGTTAGGGTTAGGGTTAGGGTTAGGGTTAGCTTTAGGGTACGGCTTAGGGTACGGGTTCGGGTACGGGTTCGGGTACGGCGTAGGGTATGGGTTAGGGTTAGGGTTAGGGTTAGTTTGAGGGTTAGGGCTCGGTTTAGGGTACGGGTTAGGATTAGGGTACGTGTTAGGGTTAGGGTACGCGTTAGGGTTAGGGTAGTTATTAAACCTATCCCACTCTCTAGATACCCCTTAGCACGTCAAGGAATATTATTTGGGTGTCCAGCCATGGAGAAGAGTTTAGACACTAGGAGAAGATAAGGAACACACCCATTATCAAGAAATCACATTAGGATTCTCTTTTTAACCTGTTCCTTAAAACACTAGTGCTTAGGAAATCTATTGAAGGCAGAAGCAGTCAAGGGTAGCTTAGGGTTAGGGTTAGGTTTAGGGTTAGGGTTAGGGTTAGGGTACGGCTTAGGGTACGGTTTCGGGTACGGGTTCGTGTACGGCGTAGGGTATGGGTTAGGGTTAGGGTTAGGGTTAGTTTGAGGGTTAGGGCTCGGTTTAGGTTACGGGTTAGGATTAGGGTACGTGTTAGGGTTAGGGTAGGTGTTAGGGTTAGGGTACGCGTTAGGGTTAGGGTAGTTATTAAACCTATCCCACACTCTAGATACCCCTTAGCACGTCAAGGAATATTATTTGGGGGTCCAGCCATGGAGAAGAGTTTAGACACTAGGAGAAGATAAGGAACACACCCATTATCAAGAAATCACATTAGGATTCTCTTTTTAGCCTGTTCCTTAAAACACTAGTGCTTAGGAAATCTATTGGAGGCAGAAGCAGTCAAGGGTATCTTAGGGTTAGGGTTAGGGTTAGGGCTAGGGTTAGGACACGGCTTAGGGTACGGGTTCGGGTAAGGGTTCGTGTACGGCGTAGTGTATGGGTTTGGGTTAGGGTTAGGGTTAGTTTGAAGGTTAGGGCTCGGTTTAGGGTACGGGTTAGGATTAGGGTTCGTGTTAGGGATAGGGTAGGGGTTAGGGTTAGGGTACGCGTTAGGGTTAGGGTAGTTATTAAACCTATCCCACTCTCTAGATACTCCTTAGCACGTCAAGGAATATTATTTGGGGGTCCAGCCATGGAGAAGAGTTTAGACACTAGGAGAAGATAAGGAACACACCCATTATCAAGAAATCACATTAGGATTCTCTTTTTAACCTGTTCCTTAATACACTAGTGCTTAGGAAATCTATTGGAGGCAGAAGCAGTCAAGGGTAGCTTAGGGTTAGGGTTACGGTTAGGGTTAGGGTTAGGGTATGGCTTAGGGTACGGGTTCGGGTACGGGTTCGGGTACGGCGTAGGGTATGGGTTAGGGTTAGGGTTAGGGTTAGTTTGAGGGTTAGGGCTCGGTTTAGGGTACGGGTTAGGATTAGGGTACGTGTTAGGGTTAGGGTAGGGGTTAGGGTTAGGGTACGCATTAGGGTTAGGGTAGTTATTAAACCTATCCCACTCTCTAGATACCCCTTAGCACGTCAAGGAATATTATTTGGGGGTCCAGCCATGGAGAAGAGTTTAGACACTAGGAGAAGATAAGGAACACACCCATTATCAAGAAATCACATTAGGATTCTCTTTTTAACCTGTTCCTTAAAACACTAGTGCTTAGGAAATCTATTGGAGGCAGAAGCAGTCAAGGGTAGCTTAGGGTTAGGGTTAGGTTTAGGGTTAGGGTTAGGGTTAGGGTACGGCTTAGGGTACGGTTTCGGGTACGGGTTCGTGTACGGCGTAGGGTATGGGTTAGGGTTAGGGTTAGTTTGAAGGTTAGGGCTCGGTTTAGGGTACGGGTTAGGATTAGGGTACGTGTTAGGGTTAGGGTAGGGGTTAGGGTTAGGGTACGCGTTAGGGTTAGGGTAGTTATTAAACCTATCCCACTCTCTAGATACCCCTTAGCACGTCAAGGAATATTATTTGGGTGTCCAGCCATGGAGAAGAGTTTAGACACTAGGAGAAGATAAGGAACACACCCATTATCAAGAAATCACATTAGGATTCTCTTTTTAACCTGTTCCTTAAAACACTAATGCTTAGGAAATCTATTGAAGGCAGAAGCAGTCAAGGGTAGCTTAGGGTTAGGGTTAGGTTTAGGGTTAGGGTTAGGGTTAGGGTACGGCTTAGGGTATGGTTTCGGGTACGGGTTCGTGTACGGCGTAGGGTATGGGTTAGGGTTAGGGTTAGTTTGAAGGTTAGGGCTCGGTTTAGGGTACGGGTTAGGATTAGGGTACGTGTTAGGGTTAGGGTAGGGGTTAGGGTTAGGGTATGCGTTAGGGTTAGGGTAGTTATTAAACCTATCCCACTCTCTAGATACCCCTTAGCACGTCAAGGAATATTATTTGGGGGTCCAGCCATGGAGAAGAGTTTAGACACTAGGAGAAGATAAGGAACACACCCATTATCAATAAATCACATTAGGATTCTCTTTTTAACCTGTTCCTTAAAACACTAGTCCTTAAGAAATCTATTGGAGGCAGAAGCAGTCAAGGGTAGCTTAGGGTTAGGGTTAGGGTTAGGGTACGGCTTAGGGTACGGGTTCGGGTACGGGTTCGTGTACGGCGTAGCGTATGGGTTAGGGTTAGGGTTAGGGTTAGTTTGAAGGTTAGGGCTCGGTTTAGGGTACGGGTTAGGATTAGGGTTCGTGTTAGGGGTAGGGTAGGGGTTAGGGTTAGGGTACGCGTTAGGGTTAGGGTAGTTATTAAACCTATCCCACTCCCTAGATACCCCTTAGCACGTCAAGGAATATTATTTGGGGGTCCAGCCATGGAGAAGAGTTTAGACAGTAGGAGAAGATAAGGAACACACCCATTATCCTGAATTCACATTAGGATTCTCTTTTTAACCTGTTCCTTAATACACTAGTACTTAGGAAATCTATTGGAGGCAGAAGCAGTCAAGGGTAGCTTAGGGTTAGGGTTAGGGTTAGGTTTAGGGTTAGGGTTATGGTTAGGGTTAGGTACGGCTTAGTGTACGGGTTCGGGTACGGGTTCGGGTATGGCGTAGGGTATGGGTTAGGGTTAGGGTTAGGGTTAGTTTGAGGGTTAGGGCTCGGTTTAGGTTACGGGTTAGGATTAGGGTACGTGTTAGGGTTAGGGTAGAGGTTAGGGTTAGGGTACGCGTTAGGGTTAGGGTAGTTATTAAACCTATCCCACTCTCTAGATAACCCTTAGCACGTCAAGGAATATTATTTGGGGGTCCAGCCATGGAGAAGAGTTTAGACACTAGGAGAAGATAAGGAACACACCCATTATCAAGAAATCACATTAGGATTCTCTTTTTAACCTGTTCCTTAAAACACTAGTGCTTAGGAAATCTATTGGAGGCAGAAGCAGTCAAGGGTAGCTTAGGGTTAGGGTTAGGGTTAGGGTACGGCTTAGGGTACGGGTTCGGGTACGGGTTCGGGTACGGCGTAAGGTATGGGTTAGGTTTAGGGTTAGGGTTAGTTTGAGGGTTAGGGCTCGGTTTAGGTTACGTGTTAGGATTAGGGTACGTGTTAGGGTTAGGGTAGGGGTTAGGGTTAGGGTACGCGTTAGGGTTAGGGTAGTTATTAAACATATCCCACTCTCTAGATACCCCTTAGCACGTCAAGGAATATTATTTGGGGGTGCAGCCATGGAGAAGAGTTTAGACACTAGGAGAAGATAAGGAACACACCCATTATCAATAAATCACATTAGGATTCTCTTTTTAACCTGTTCCTTAAAACACTAGTGCTTAGGAAATCTATTGGAGGCAGAAGCAGTCAAGGGTAGCTTAGGGTTAGGGTTTGGGTTAGGGTACGGCTTAGGGTACGGGTTCGGGTACGGGTTCGGGTACGCGTTTGGGTATGGCGTAGGATATGGGTTAGGGTTAGGGTTAGTTTGAGGGTTAGGGCTCGGTTTAGGGTACGGGTTAGTATTAGGGTACGTCTTAGGGTTAGGGTAGGGGTTAGGGTTAGGGTACGCGTTAGGGTTAGGGTAGTTATTAAACCTATCCCACTCTCTAGATACCCCTTAGCACGTCAAGGAATATTATTTGGGGGTCCAGCCATGGAGAAGAGTTTAGACACTAGGAGAAGATAAGGAACACACCCATTATCAAGAAATCACATTAGGATTCTCTTTTTAACCTGTTCCTTAAAACACTAGTGCTTAGGAAATCTATTGGAGGCAGAAGCAGTCAAGGGTAGCTTAGGGTTAGGGTTAGGGTTAGGGTACGGCTTAGGGTACGGGTTCGGGTACGGGTTCGTGTACGGCGTAGCGTATGGGTTAGGGTTAGGGTTAGGGTTAGTTTGAAGGTTAAGGCTCGGTTTAGGGTACGGGTTAGGATTAGGGTTCGTGTTAGGGTTAGGGTAGGGGTTAGGGTTAGGGTACGCGTTAGGGTTAGGGTAGTTATTAAACCTATCCCACTCCCTAGATACCCCTTAGCACGTCAAGGAATATTATTTGGGGGTCCAGCCATGGAGAAGAGTTTAGACAGTAGGAGAAGATAAGGAACACACCCATTATCCTGAAATCACATTAGGATTCTCTTTTTAACCTGTTCCTTAATACACTAGTGCTTAGGAAATCTATTGGAGGCAGAAGCAGTCAAGGGTAGCTTAGGGTTAGGGTTAGGTTTAGGTTTAGGGTTAGGGTTATGGTTAGGGTTAGGTACGGCTTAGTGTACGGGTTCGGGTACGGGTTCTGTTATGGCGTAGGGTATGGGTTAGGGTTAGGGTTAGGGTTAGTTTGAGGGTTAGGGCTCGGTTTAGGTTACGGGTTAGGATTAGGGTACGTCTTAGGGTTAGGGTAGAGGTTAGGGTTAGGGTACGCGTTAGGGTTAGGGTAGTTATTAAACCTATCCCACTCTCTAGATACCCCTTAGCACGTCAAGGAATATTATTTGGGTGTCCAGCCATGGAGAAGAGTTTAGACACTAGGAGAAGATAAGGAACACACCCATTATCAAGAAATCACATTAGGATTCTCTTTTTAACCTGTTCCTTAAAACACTAGTGCTTAGGAAATCTATTGGAGGCAGAAGCAGTCAAGGGTAGCTTAGGGTTAGGGTTAGGGTTAGGGTTAGGGTTAGCTTTAGGGTACGGCTTAGGGTACGGGTTCGGGTACGGGTTCGGGTACGGCGTAGGGTATGGGTTAGGGTTAGGGTTAGGGTTAGTTTGAGGGTTAGGGCTCGGTTTAGGGTACGGGTTAGGATTAGGGTACGTGTTAGGGTTAGGGTACGCGTTAGGGTTAGGGTAGTTATTAAACCTATCCCACTCTCTAGATACCCCTTAGCACGTCAAGGAATATTATTTGGGTGTCCAGCCATGGAGAAGTGTTTAGACACTAGGAGAAGATAAGGAACACACCCATTATCAAGAAATCACATTAGGATTCTCTTTTTAACCTGTTCCTTAAAACACTAGTGCTTAGGAAATCTATTGGAGGCAGAAGCAGTCAAGGGTAGCTTAGGGTTAGGGTTAGGTTTAGGGTTAGGGTTAGGGTTAGGGTACGGCTTAGGGTACGGTTTCGGGTACGGGTTCGTGTACGGCGTAGGGTATGGGTTAGGGTTAGGTTTAGTTTGAAGGTTAGGGCTCGGTTTAGGGTACGGGTTAGGATTAGGGTACGTGTTAGGGTTATGGTAGGGGTTAGGGTTAGGGTACGCGTTAGGGTTAGGGTAGTTATTAAACCTATCCCACTCTCTAGATACCCCTTAGCACGTCAAGGAATATTTTTTGGGGGTCCAGCCATGGAGAAGAGTTTAGACACTAGGAGAAGATAAAGAACACACCCATTATCAAGAAATCACATTAGGATTCTCTTTTTAACCTGTTCCTTAAAACACTAGTGCTTAGGAAATCTATTGGAGGCAGAAGCAGTAAAGGGTAGCTTAGGGTTAGGGTTAGGGTTAGGGCTAGGGTTAGGACACGGCTTAGGGTACGGGTTCGGGTACGGGTTCGTGTTCGGCGTAGGGTATGGGTTTGGGTTAGGGTTAGGGTTAGTTTGAAGTTTAGGGCTCGGTTTAGGGTACGGGTTAGGATTAGGGTTCGTGTTAGGGTTAGGGTAGGGGTTAGGGTTAGGGTA
>NW_027175359.1:97500-112500 GCF_028021215.1 Eschrichtius robustus
CACTCTCTAGATAACCCTTAGCACGTCAAGGAATATTATTTGGGGGTCCAGCCATGGAGAAGAGTTTAGACACTAGGAGAAGATAAGGAACACACCCATTATCAAGAAATCACATTAGGATTCTCTTTTTAACCTGTTCCTTAAAACACTAGTGCTTAGGAAATCTATTGGAGGCAGAAGCAGTCAAGGGTAGCTTAGGGTTAGGGTTAGGGTTAGGGTTCGGGTTAGCTTTAGGGTACGGCTTAGGGTACGGGTTCGGGTACGGGTTCGGGTACGGCGTAGGGTATGGGTTAGGGTTAGGGTTAGGGTTAGTTTGAGGGTTAGGGCTCGGTTTAGGGTACGGGTTAGGATTAGGGTACGTGTTAGGGTTAGGGTACGCGTTAGGGTTAGGGTAGTTATTAAACCTATCCCACTCTCTAGATACCCCTTAGCACGTCAAGGAATATTATTTGGGTGTCCAGCCATGGAGAAGAGTTTAGACACTAGGAGAAGATAAGGAACACACCCATTATCAAGAAATCACATTAGGATTCTCTTTTTAACCTGTTCCTTAAAACACTAGTGCTTAGGAAATCTATTGGAGGCAGAAGCAGTCAAGGGTAGCTTAGGGTTAGGGTTAGGTTTAGGGTTAGGGTTAGGGTTAGGGTACGGCTTAGGGTACGGTTTCGGGTACGGGTTCGTGTACGGCGTAGGGTATGGGTTAGGGTTAGGGTTAGTTTGAAGGTTAGGGCTCGGTTTAGGGTACGGGTTAGGATTAGGGTACGTGTTAGGGTTAGGGTAGGGGTTAGGGTTAGGGTACGCGTTAGGGTTAGGGTAGTTATTAAACCTATCCCACTCTCTAGATACCCCTTAGCACGTCAAGGAATATTATTTGGGGGTCCAGCCATGGAGAAGTGTTTAGACACTAGGAGAAGATAAGGAACACACCCATTATCAAGAAATCACATTAGGATTCTCTTTTTAACCTGTTCCTTAAAACACTAGTGCTTAGGAAATCTATTGGAGGCAGAAGCAGTCAAGGGTAGCTTAGGGTTAGGGTTAGGGTTAGGGTACGGCTTAGGGTACGGGTTCGGGTACGGGTTCGGTTACGGGTTCGGGTACGGCGTAGGGTATGGGTTAGGTTTAGGGTTAGGGTTAGTTTGAGGGTTAGGGCTCGGTTTAGGTTACGGGTTAGGATTAGGGTACGTGTTAGGGTTAGGGTAGGGGTTAGGGTTAGGGTACGCGTTAGGGTTAGGGTAGTTATTAAACCTATCCCACTCTCTACATACCCCTTAGCACGTCAAGGAATATTATTTGGGGGTCCAGCCATGGAGAAGAGTTTAGACACTAGGAGAAGATAAGGAACACACCCATTATCCTGAAATCACATTAGGATTCTCTTTTTAACCTGTTCCTTAAAACACTAGTGCTTAGGAAATCTATTGGAGGCAGAAGCAGTCAAGGGTAGCTTAGGGTTAGGGTTAGGGTTAGGGTACGGCTTAGGGTACGGGTTCGGGTACGGGTTCGGGTACGGGTTCGGGTAGGGCGTAGGGTATGGGTTAGGTTTAGGGTTAGGGTTAGTTTGAGGGTTAGGGCTCGGTTTAGGTTACGGGTTAGGATTAGGGTACGTGTTAGGGTTAGGGTAGGGGTTAGGGTTAGGGTACGCGTTAGGGTTAGGGTAGTTATTAAACCTATCCCACACTCTAGATACCCCTTAGCACGTCAAGGAATATTATTTGGGGGTCCAGCCATGGAGAAGAGTTTAGACACTAGGAGAAGATAAGGAACACACCCATTATCAAGAAATCACATTAGGATTCTCTTTTTAACCTGTTCCTTAAAACACTAGTGCTTAGGAAATCTATTGGAGGCAGAAGCAGTCAAGGGTAGCTTAGGGTTAGGGTTAGGGTTAGGGTACGGCTTAGGGTACGGGTTCGGGTACGGGTTCGGGTACGGGTTCGGGTACGGCGTAGGGTATGGGTTTGGTTTAGGATTAGGGTTAGTTTGAGGGTTAGGGCTCGGTTTAGGTTACGTGTTAGGATTAGGGTACGTGTTAGGGTTAGGGTAGGGTTTAGGGTTAGGGTACGCGTTAGGGTTAGGGTAGTTATTAAACCTAGCCCACTCTCTAGATACCCCTTAGCACGTCAAGGAATATTATTTGGGGGTCCAGCCATGGAGAAGAGTTTAGACACTAGGAGAAGATAAGGAACACACCCATTATCAATAAATCACATTAGGATTCTCTTTTTAACCTGTTCGTTAAAACACTAGTGCTTAAGAAATCTATTGGAGGCAGAAGCAGTCAAGGGTAGCTTAGGGTTAGGGTTAGGGTTAGGGTACGGCTTAGGGTACGGGTTCGGGTACGGGTTCGTGTACGGCGTAGCGTATGGGTTAGGGTTAGGGTTAGGGTTAGTTTGAAGGTTAGGGCTCGGTTTAGGGTACGGGTTAGGATTAGGGTTCGTGTTAGGTTTAGGGTAGGGGTTAGGGTTAGGGTACGCGTTAGGGGTAGGGTAGTTATTAAACCTATCCCACTCCCTAGATACCCCTTAGCACGTCAAGGAATATTATTTGGGGGTCCAGCCATGGAGAAGAGTTTAGACAGTAGGAGAAGATAAGGAACACACCCATTATCCTGAAATCACATTAGGATTCTCTTTTTAACCTGTTCCTTAATACACTAGTGCTTAGGAAATCTATTGGAGGCAGAAGCAGTCAAGGGTAGCTTAGGGTTAGGTTTAGGGTTAGGGTTATGGTTAGGGTTAGGTACGGCTTAGTGTACGGGTTCGGGTACGGGTTCGGGTATGGCGTAGGGTATGGGTTAGGGTTATGGTTAGGGTTAGTTTGAGGGTTAGGGCTCGGTTTAGGTTACGGGTTAGGATTAGGGTACGTCTTAGGGTTAGGGTAGAGGTTAGGGTTAGGGTACGCGTTAGGGTTAGGGTAGTTATTAAACCTATCCCACTCTCTAGATAACCCTTAGCACGTCAAGGAATATTATTTGGGGGTCCAGCCATGGAGAAGAGTTTAGACACTAGGAGAAGATAAGGAACACACCCATTATCAAGAAATCACATTAGGATTCTCTTTTTAACCTGTTCCTTAAAACACTAGTGCTTAGGAAATCTATTGGAGGCAGAAGCAGTCAAGGGTAGCTTAGGGTTAGGGTTAGGGTTAGGGTTAGGGTTAGCTTTAGGGTACGGCTTAGGGTACGGGTTCGGGTACGGGTTCGGGTACGGCGTAGGGTATGGGTTAGGGTTAGGGTTAGGGTTAGTTTGAGGGTTAGGGTTCGGTTTAGGGTACGGGTTAGGATTAGGGTACGTGTTAGGGTTAGGGTACGCGTTAGGGTTAGGGTAGTTATTAAACCTATCCCACTCTCTAGATACCCCTTAGCACGTCAAGGAATATTATTTGGGTGTCCAGCCATGGAGAAGAGTTTAGACACTAGGAGAAGATAAGGAACACACCCATTATCAAGAAATCACATTAGGATTCTCTTTTTAACCTGTTCCTTAAAACACTAGTGCTTAGGAAATCTATTGGAGGCAGAAGCAGTCAAGGGTAGCTTAGGGTTAGGGTTAGGTTTAGGGTTAGGGTTAGGGTTAGGGTACGGCTTAGGGTACGGTTTCGGGTACGGGTTCGTGTACGGCGTAGGGTATGGGTTAGGGTTAGGGTTAGTTTGAAGGTTAGGGCTCGGTTTAGGGTACGGGTTAGGATTAGGGTACGTGTTAGGGTTAGGGTAGGGGTTAGGGTTAGGGTACGCGTTAGGGTTAGGGTAGTTATTAAACCTATCCCACTCTCTAGATACCCCTTAGCACGTCAAGGAATATTATTTGGGGGTCCAGCCATGGAGAAGAGTTTAGACACTAGGAGAAGATAAGGAACACACCCATTATCAAGAAATCACATTAGGATTCTCTTTTTAACCTGTTCCTTAAAACACTAGTGCTTAGGAAATCTATTGGAGGCAGAAGCAGTCAAGGGTAGCTTAGGGTTAGGGTTAGGGTTAGGGTACGGCTTAGGGTACGGGTTCGGGTACGGGTTCGGTTACGGGTTCGGGTACGGCGTAGGGTATGGGTTAGGTTTAGGGTTAGGGTTAGTTTGAGGGTTAGGGCTCGGTTTAGGTTACGGGTTAGGATTAGGGTACGTGTTAGGGTTAGGGTAGGGGTTAGGGTTAGGGTACGCGTTAGGGTTAGGGTAGTTATTAAACCTATCCCACTCTCTACATACCCCTTAGCACGTCAAGGAATATTATTTGGGGGTCCAGCCATGGAGAAGAGTTTAGACACTAGGAGAAGATAAGGAACACACCCATTATCAAGAAATCACATTAGGATTCTCTTTTTAACCTGTTCCTTAAAACACTAGTGCTTAGGAAATCTATTGGAGGCAGAAGCAGTCAAGGGTAGCTTAGGGTTAGGGTTAGGGTTAGGGTACGGCTTAGGGTACGGGTTCGGGTACGGGTTCGTGTACGCTGTAGGGTATGGGTTAGGGTTAGGGTTAGGGTTAGTTTGAAGGTTAGGGCTCGGTTTAGGGTACGGGTTAGGATTAGGGTTCGTGTTAGGGTTAGGGTAGGGGTTAGGGTTAGGGTACGCGTTAGGGTTAGGGTAGTTATTAAACCTATCCCACTCTCTAGATACCCCATAGCACGTCAAGGAATATTATTTGGGGGTCCAGCCATGGAGAAGAGTTTAGACACTAGGAGAAGATAAGGAACACACCCATTATCAAGAAATCACATTAGGATTCTCTTTTTAACCTGTTCCTTAAAACACTAGTGCTTAGGAAATCTATTGGAGGCAAAAGCAGTCAAGGGTAGATTAAGGTTAGGGTTAGGGTTAGGGCTAGTGTTAGGACACGGCTTAGGTTACGGGTTCGGGTACGGGTTCGTGTACGGCGTACGGTATGGGTTTGGGTTAGGGTTAGGGTTAGTTTGAAGGTTAGGGCTCGGTTTAGGGTACGAGTTAGGATTAGGGTTCGTGTTAGGGATAGGGGAGGGGTTAGGGTTAGGGTACGCGTTAGGGTTAGGGTAGTTATTAAACCTATCTCACTCTCTAGATACCCCTTAGCACGTCAAGGAATATTATTTGGGGGTCCAGCCATGGAGAAGAGTTTAGACACTAGGAGAAGATAAGGAACACACCCATTATCAAGAAATCACATTAGGATTCTCTTTTTAACCTGTTCCTTAAAACACTAGTGCTTACGAAATCTATTGGAGGCAGAAGCAGTCAAGGGTAGCTTAGGGTTAGGGTTAGGGTTAGGGTACGGCTTAGGGTACGGGTTCGGGTACGGGTTCGGGTACGGGTTCGGGTACGGCGTAGGGTATGGGTTAGGTTTAGGGTTAGGGTTAGTTTGAGGGTTAGGGCTCGGTTTAGGTTACGGGTTAGGATTAGGGTACGTGTTAGGGTTAGGGTAGGTGTTAGGGTTAGGGTACGCGTTAGGGTTAGGGTAGTTATTAAACCTATCCCACACTCTAGATACCCCTTAGCACGTCAAGGAATATTATTTGGGGGTCCAGCCATGGAGAAGAGTTTAGACACTAGGAGAAGATAAGGAACACACCCATTATCAAGAAATCACATTAGGATTCTCTTTTTAACCTGTTCCTTAAAACACTAGTGCTTAGGAAATCTATTGGAGGCAGAAGCAGTCAAGGGTAGCTTAGGGTTAGGGTTAGGGTTAGGGTACGGCTTAGGGTACGGGTTCGGGTACGGGTTCGGGTACGGGTTCGGGTACGGCGTAGGGTATGGGTTAGGTTTAGGATTAGGGTTAGTTTGAGGGTTAGGGCTCGGTTTAGGTTACGTGTTAGGATTAGGGTACGTGTTAGGGTTAGGGTAGGGGTTAGGGTTAGGGTACGCGTTAGGGTTAGGGTAGTTATTAAACCTATCCCACTCTCTAGATACCCCTTAGCACGTCAAGGAATATTATTTGGGGGTCCAGCCATGGAGAAGAGTTTAGACACTAGGAGAAGATAAGGAACACACCCATTATCAATAAATCACATTAGGATTCTCTTTTTAACCTGTTCGTTAAAACACTAGTGCTTAAGAAATCTATTGGAGGCAGAAGCAGTCAAGGGTAGCTTAGGGTTAGGGTTAGGGTTAGGGTACGGCTTAGGGTACGGGTTCGGGTACGGGTTCGTGTACGGCGTAGCGTATGGGTTAGGGTTAGGGTTAGGGTTAGTTTGAAGGTTAGGGCTCGGTTTAGGGTACGGGTTAGGATTAGGGTTCGTGTTAGGTTTAGGGTAGGGGTTAGGGTTAGGGTACGCGTTAGGGGTAGGGTAGTTATTAAACCTATCCCACTCCCTAGATACCCCTTAGCACGTCAAGGAATATTATTTGGGGGTCCAGCCATGGAGAAGAGTTTAGACAGTAGGAGAAGATAAGGAACACACCCATTATCCTGAAATCACATTAGGATTCTCTTTTTAACCTGTTCCTTAATACACTAGTGCTTAGGAAATCTATTGGAGGCAGAAGCAGTCAAGGGTAGCTTACGGTTAGGTTTAGGGTTAGGGTTATGGTTAGGGTTAGGTACGGCTTAGTGTACGGGTTCGGGTACGGGTTCGGGTATGGCGTAGGGTATGGGTTAGGGTTATGGTTAGGGTTAGTTTGAGGGTTAGGGCTCGGTTTAGGTTACGGGTTAGGATTAGGGTACGTCTTAGGGTTAGGGTAGAGGTTAGGGTTAGGGTACGCGTTAGGGTTAGGGTAGTTATTAAACCTATCCCACTCTCTAGATAACCCTTAGCACGTCAAGGAATATTATTTGGGGGTCCAGCCATGGAGAAGAGTTTAGACACTAGGAGAAGATAAGGAACACACCCATTATCAAGAAATCACATTAGGATTCTCTTTTTAACCTGTTCCTTAAAACACTAGTGCTTAGGAAATCTATTGGAGGCAGAAGCAGTCAAGGGTAGCTTAGGGTTAGGGTTAGGGTTAGGGTTAGGGTTAGCTTTAGGGTACAGCTTAGGGTACGGGTTCGGGTACGGGTTCGGGTACGGCGTAGGGTATGGGTTAGGGTTAGGGTTAGGGTTAGTTTGAGGGTTAGGGCTCGGTTTAGGGTACGGGTTAGGATTAGGGTACGTGTTAGGGTTAGGGTACGCGTTAGGGTTAGGGTAGTTATTAAACCTATCCCACTCTCTAGATACCCCTTAGCACGTCAAGGAATATTATTTGGGTGTCCAGCCATGGAGAAGAGTTTAGACACTAGGAGAAGATAAGGAACACACCCATTATCAAGAAATCACATTAGGATTCTCTTTTTAACCTGTTCCTTAAAACACTAGTGCTTAGGAAATCTATTGGAGGCAGAAGCAGTCAAGGGTAGCTTAGGGTTAGGGTTAGGTTTAGGGTTAGGGTTAGCGTTAGGGTACGGCTTAGGGTACGGTTTCGGGTACGGGTTCGTGTACGGCGTAGGGTATGGGTTAGGGTTAGGGTTAGTTTGAAGGTTAGGGCTCGGTTTAGGGTACGGGTTAGGATTAGGGTACGTGTTAGGGTTAGGGTAGGGGTTAGGGTTAGGGTACGCGTTAGGGTTAGGGTAGTTATTAAACCTATCCCACTCTCTAGATACCCCTTAGCACGTCAAGGAATATTATTTGGGGGTCCAGCCATGGAGAAGAGTTTAGACACTAGGAGAAGATAAGGAACACACCCATTATCAAGAAATCACATTAGGATTCTCTTTTTAACCTGTTCCTTAAAACACTAGTGCTTAGGAAATCTATTGGAGGCAGAAGCAGTCAAGGGTAGCTTAGGGTTAGGGTTAGGGTTAGGGTACGGCTTAGGGTACGGGTTCGGGTACGGGTTCGGTTACGGGTTCGGGTACGGCGTAGGGTATGGGTTAGGTTTAGGGTTAGGGTTAGTTTGAGGGTTAGGGCTCGGTTTAGGTTACGGGTTAGGATTAGGGTACGTGTTAGGGTTAGGGTAGGGGTTAGGGTTAGGGTACGCGTTAGGGTTAGGGTAGTTATTAAACCTATCCCACTCTCTACATACCCCTTAGCACGTCAAGGAATATTATTTGGGGGTCCAGCCATGGAGAAGAGTTTAGACACTAGGAGAAGATAAGGAACACACCCATTATCAAGAAATCACATTAGGATTCTCTTTTTAACCTGTTCCTTAAAACACTAGTGCTTAGGAAATCTATTGGAGGCAGAAGCAGTCAAGGGTAGCTTAGGGTTAGGGTTAGGGTTAGGGTACGGCTTAGGGTACGGGTTCGGGTACGGGTTCGTGTACGCTGTAGGGTATGGGTTAGGGTTAGGGTTAGGGTTAGTTTGAAGGTTAGGGCTCGGTTTAGGGTACGGGTTAGGATTAGGGTTCGTGTTAGGGTTAGGGTAGGGGTTAGGGTTAGGGTACGCGTTAGGGTTAGGGTAGTTATTAAACCTATCCCACTCTCTAGATACCCCATAGCACGTCAAGGAATATTATTTGGGGGTCCAGCCATGGAGAAGAGTTTAGACACTAGGAGAAGATAAGGAACACACCCATTATCAAGAAATCACATTAGGATTCTCTTTTTAACCTGTTCCTTAAAACACTAGTGCTTAGGAAATCTATTGGAGGCAAAAGCAGTCAAGGGTAGATTAAGGTTAGGGTTAGGGTTAGGGCTAGTGTTAGGACACGGCTTAGGTTACGGGTTCGGGTACGGGTTCGTGTACGGCGTACGGTATGGGTTTGGGTTAGGGTTAGGGTTAGTTTGAAGGTTAGGGCTCGGTTTAGGGTACGAGTTAGGATTAGGGTTCGTGTTAGGGATAGGGGAGGGGTTAGGGTTAGGGTACGCGTTAGGGTTAGGGTAGTTATTAAACCTATCTCACTCTCTAGATACCCCTTAGCACGTCAAGGAATATTATTTGGGGGTCCAGCCATGGAGAAGAGTTTAGACACTAGGAGAAGATAAGGAACACACCCATTATCAAGAAATCACATTAGGATTCTCTTTTTAACCTGTTCCTTAAAACACTAGTGCTTACGAAATCTATTGGAGGCAGAAGCAGTCAAGGGTAGCTTAGGGTTAGGGTTAGGGTTAGGGTACGGCTTAGGGTACGGGTTCGGGTACGGGTTCGGGTACGGGTTCGGGTACGGCGTAGGGTATGGGTTAGGTTTAGGGTTAGGGTTAGTTTGAGGGTTAGGGCTCGGTTTAGGTTACGGGTTAGGATTAGGGTACGTGTTAGGGTTAGGGTAGGTGTTAGGGTTAGGGTACGCGTTAGGGTTAGGGTAGTTATTAAACCTATCCCACACTCTAGATACCCCTTAGCACGTCAAGGAATATTATTTGGGGGTCCAGCCATGGAGAAGAGTTTAGACACTAGGAGAAGATAAGGAACACACCCATTATCAAGAAATCACATTAGGATTCTCTTTTTAACCTGTTCCTTAAAACACTAGTGCTTAGGAAATCTATTGGAGGCAGAAGCAGTCAAGGGTAGCTTAGGGTTAGGGTTAGGGTTAGGGCTAGGGTTAGGACACGGCTTAGGGTACGGGTTCGGGTAAGGGTTCGTGTACGGCGTAGTGTATGGGTTTGGGTTAGGGTTAGGGTTAGTTTGAAGGTTAGGGCTCGGTTTAGGTTACGGGTTAGGATTAGGGTTCGTGTTAGGGATAGGGTAGGGGTTAGGGTTAGGGTACGCGTTAGGGTTAGGGTAGTTATTAAACCTATCCCACTCTCTAGATACTCCTTAGCACGTCAAGGAATATTATTTGGGGGTCCAGCCATGGAGAAGAGTTTAGACACTAGGAGAAGATAAGGAACACACCCATTATCAAGAAATCACATTAGGATTCTCTTTTTAACCTGTTCCTTAATACACTAGTGCTTAGGAAATCTATTGGAGGCAGAAGCAGTCAAGGGTAGCTTAGGGTTAGGGTTACGGTTAGGGTTAGGGTTAGGGTATGGCTTAGGGTACGGGTTCGGGTACGGGTTCGGGTACGGCGTAGGGTATGGGTTAGGGTTAGGGTTAGGGTTAGTTTGAGGGTTAGGGCTCGGTTTAGGGTACGGGTTAGGATTAGGGTACGTGTTAGGGTTAGGGTAGGGGTTAGGGTTAGGGTACGCATTAGGGTTAGGGTAGTTATTAAACCTATCCCACTCTCTAGATACCCCTTAGCACGTCAAGGAATATTATTTGGGGGTCCAGCCATGGAGAAGAGTTTAGACACTAGGAGAAGATAAGGAACACACCCATTATCAAGAAATCACATTAGGATTCTCTTTTTAACCTGTTCCTTAAAACACTAGTGCTTAGGAAATCTATTGGAGGCAGAAGCAGTCAAGGGTAGCTTAGGGTTAGGGTTAGGGTTAGGGTACGGCTTAGGGTACGGGTTCGGGTACGGGTTCGGGTACGGCGTAAGGTATGGGTTAGGTTTAGGGTTAGGGTTAGTTTGAGGGTTAGGGCTCGGTTTAGGTTACGTGTTAGGATTAGGGTACGTGTTAGGGTTAGGGTAGGGGTTAGGGTTAGGGTACGCGTTAGGGTTAGGGTAGTTATTAAACATATCCCACTCTCTAGATACCCCTTAGCACGTCAAGGAATATTATTTGGGGGTGCAGCCATGGAGAAGAGTTTAGACACTAGGAGAAGATAAGGAACACACCCATTATCAATAAATCACATTAGGATTCTCTTTTTAACCTGTTCCTTAAAACACTAGTGCTTAGGAAATCTATTGGAGGCAGAAGCAGTCAAGGGTAGCTTAGGGTTAGGGTTTGGGTTAGGGTACGGCTTAGGGTACGGGTTCGGGTACGGGTTCGGGTACGCGTTTGGGTATGGCGTAGGATATGGGTTAGGGTTAGGGTTAGTTTGAGGGTTAGGGCTCGGTTTAGGGTACGGGTTAGTATTAGGGTACGTCTTAGGGTTAGGGTAGGGGTTAGGGTTAGGGTACGCGTTAGGGTTAGGGTAGTTATTAAACCTATCCCACTCTCTAGATACCCCTTAGCACGTCAAGGAATATTATTTGGGGGTCCAGCCATGGAGAAGAGTTTAGACACTAGGAGAAGATAAGGAACACACCCATTATCAAGAAATCACATTAGGATTCTCTTTTTAACCTGTTCCTTAAAACACTAGTGCTTAGGAAATCTATTGGAGGCAGAAGCAGTCAAGGGTAGCTTAGGGTTAGGGTTAGGGTTAGGGTACGGCTTAGGGTACGGGTTCGGGTACGGGTTCGTGTACGGCGTAGCGTATGGGTTAGGGTTAGGGTTAGGGTTAGTTTGAAGTTTAGGGCTCGGTTTAGGGTACGGGTTAGGATTAGGGTTCGTGTTAGGGTTAGGGTAGGGGTTAGGGTTAGGGTACGCGTTAGGGTTAGGGTAGTTATTAAACCTATCCCACTCCCTAGATACCCCTTAGCACGTCAAGGAATATTATTTGGGGGTCCAGCCATGGAGAAGAGTTTAGACAGTAGGAGAAGATAAGGAACACACCCATTATCCTGAAATCACATTAGGATTCTCTTTTTAACCTGTTCCTTAATACACTAGTGCTTAGGAAATCTATTGGAGGCAGAAGCAGTCAAGGGTAGCTTAGGGTTAGGGTTAGGTTTAGGTTTAGGGTTAGGGTTATGGTTAGGGTTAGGTACGGCTTAGTGTACGGGTTCGGGTACGGGTTCGGTTATGGCGTAGGGTATGGGTTAGGGTTAGGGTTAGGGTTAGTTTGAGGGTTAGGGCTCGGTTTAGGTTACGGGTTAGGATTAGGGTACGTCTTAGGGTTAGGGTAGAGGTTAGGGTTAGGGTACGCGTTAGGGTTAGGGTAGTTATTAAACCTATCCCACTCTCTAGATAACCCTTAGCACGTCAAGGAATATTATTTGGGGGTCCAGCCATGGAGAAGAGTTTAGACACTAGGAGAAGATAAGGAACACACCCATTATCAAGAAATCACATTAGGATTCTCTTTTTAACCTGTTCCTTAAAACACTAGTGCTTAGGAAATCTATTGGAGGCAGAAGCAGTCAAGGGTAGCTTAGGGTTAGGGTTAGGGTTAGGGTACGGCTTAGGATACGGGTTCGGGTACGGGTTCGGGTACGGCGTAGGGTATGGGTTAGGTTTAGGGTTAGGGTTAGTTTGAGGGTTAGGGCTCGGTTTAGGTTACGTGTTAGGATTAGTGTACGTGTTAGGGTTAGGGTAGGGGTTAGGGTTAGGGTACGCGTTAGGGTTAGGGTAGTTATTAAACATATCCCACTCTCTAGATACCCCTTAGCACGTCAAGGAATATTATTTGGGGGTGCAGCCATGGAGAAGAGTTTAGACACTAGGAGAAGATAAGGAACACACCCATTATCAATAAATCACATTAGGATTCTCTTTTTAACCTGTTCCTTAAAACACTAGTGCTTAGGAAATCTATTGGAGGCAGAAGCAGTCAAGGGTAGCTTAGGGTTAGGGTTTGGGTTAGGGTACGGCTTAGGGTACGGGTTCGGGTACGGGTTCGGGTACGCGTTTGGGTATGGCGTAGGTTATGGGTTAGGGTTAGGGTTAGTTTGAAGGTTAGGGCTCGGTTTAGGGTACAGGTTAGGATTAGGGTTCGTGTTAGGGATAGGGTAGGGGTTAGGGTTAGGGTACGCGTTAGGGTTAGGGTAGTTATTAAACCTATCCCACTCTCTAGATACTCCTTAGCACGTCAAGGAATATTATTTGGGGGTCCAGCCATGGAGAAGAGTTTAGACACTAGGAGAAGATAAGGAACACACCCATTATCAAGAAATCACATTAGGATTCTCTTTTTAACCTGTTCCTTAATACACTAGTGCTTAGGAAATCTATTGGAGGCAGAAGCAGTCAAGGGTAGCTTAGGGTTAGGGTTACGGTTAGGGTTAGGGTTAGGGTATGGCTTAGGGTACGGGTTCGGGTACGGGTTCGGGTACGGCGTAGGGTATGGGTTAGGGTTAGGGTTAGGGTTAGTTTGAGGGTTAGGGCTCGGTTTAGGGTACGGGTTAGGATTAGGGTACGTGTTAGGGTTAGGGTAGGGGTTAGGGTTAGGGTACGCATTAGGGTTAGGGTAGTTATTAAACCTATCCCACTCTCTAGATACCCCTTAGCACGTCAAGGAATATTATTTGGGGGTCCAGCCATGGAGAAGAGTTTAGACACTAGGAGAAGATAAGGAACACACCCATTATCAAGAAATCACATTAGGATTCTCTTTTTAACCTGTTCCTTAAAACACTAGTGCTTAGGAAATCTATTGGAGGCAGAAGCAGTCAAGGGTAGCTTAGGGTTAGGGTTAGGGTTAGGGTACGGCTTAGGGTACGGGTTCGGGTACGGGTTCGGGTACGGCGTAAGGTATGGGTTAGGTTTAGGGTTAGGGTTAGTTTGAGGGTTAGGGCTCGGTTTAGGTTACGTGTTAGGATTAGGGTACGTGTTAGGGTTAGGGTAGGGGTTAGGGTTAGGGTACGCGTTAGGGTTAGGGTAGTTATTAAACATATCCCACTCTCTAGATACCCCTTAGCACGTCAAGGAATATTATTTGGGGGTGCAGCCATGGAGAAGAGTTTAGACACTAGGAGAAGATAAGGAACACACCCATTATCAATAAATCACATTAGGATTCTCTTTTTAACCTGTTCCTTAAAACACTAGTGCTTAGGAAATCTATTGGAGGCAGAAGCAGTCAAGGGTAGCTTAGGGTTAGGGTTTGGGTTAGGGTACGGCTTAGGGTACGGGTTCGGGTACGGGTTCGGGTACGCGTTTGGGTATGGCGTAGGATATGGGTTAGGGTTAGGGTTAGTTTGAGGGTTAGGGCTCGGTTTAGGGTACGGGTTAGTATTAGGGTACGTCTTAGGGTTAGGGTAGGGGTTAGGGTTAGGGTACGCGTTAGGGTTAGGGTAGTTATTAAACCTATCCCACTCTCTAGATACCCCTTAGCACGTCAAGGAATATTATTTGGGGGTCCAGCCATGGAGAAGAGTTTAGACACTAGGAGAAGATAAGGAACACACCCATTATCAAGAAATCACATTAGGATTCTCTTTTTAACCTGTTCCTTAAAACACTAGTGCTTAGGAAATCTATTGGAGGCAGAAGCAGTCAAGGGTAGCTTAGGGTTAGGGTTAGGGTTAGGGTACGGCTTAGGGTACGGGTTCGGGTACGGGTTCGTGTACGGCGTAGCGTATGGGTTAGGGTTAGGGTTAGGGTTAGTTTGAAGGTTAAGGCTCGGTTTAGGGTACGGGTTAGGATTAGGGTTCGTGTTAGGGTTAGGGTAGGGGTTAGGGTTAGGGTACGCGTTAGGGTTAGGGTAGTTATTAAACCTATCCCACTCCCTAGATACCCCTTAGCACGTCAATGAATATTATTTGGGGGTCCAGCCATGGAGAAGAGTTTAGACAGTAGGAGAAGATAAGGAACACACCCATTATCCTGAAATCACATTAGGATTCTCTTTTTAACCTGTTCCTTAATACACTAGTGCTTAGGAAATCTATTGGAGGCAGAAGCAGTCAAGGGTAGCTTAGGGTTAGGGTTAGGTTTAGGTTTAGGGTTAGGGTTATGGTTAGGGTTAGGTACGGCTTAGTGTACGGGTTCGGGTACGGGTTCGGTTATGGCGTAGGGTATGGGTTAGGGTTAGGGTTAGGGTTAGTTTGAGGGTTAGGGCTCGGTTTAGGTTACGGGTTAGGATTAGGGTACGTCTTAGGGTTAGGGTAGAGGTTAGGGTTAGGGTACGCGTTAGGGTTAGGGTAGTTATTAAACCTATCCCACTCTCTAGATAACCCTTAGCACGTCAAGGAATATTATTTGGGGGTCCAGCCATGGAGAAGAGTTTAGACACTAGGAGAAGATAAGGAACACACCCATTATCAAGAAATCACATTAGGATTCTCTTTTTAACCTGTTCCTTAAAACACTAGTGCTTAGGAAATCTATTGGAGGCAGAAGCAGTCAAGGGTAGCTTAGGGTTAGGGTTAGGGTTAGGGTACGGCTTAGGGTACGGGTTCGGGTACGGGTTCGGGTACGGCGTAGGGTATGGGTTAGGTTTAGGGTTAGGGTTAGTTTGAGGGTTAGGGCTCGGTTTAGGTTACGTGTTAGGATTAGTGTACGTGTTAG
>NW_027175359.1:122500-140000 GCF_028021215.1 Eschrichtius robustus
TTAGGGTAGAGGTTAGGGTTAGGGTACGCGTTAGGGTTAGGGTAGTTATTAAACCTATCCCACTCTCTAGATAACCCTTAGCACGTCAAGGAATATTATTTGGGGGTCCAGCCATGGAGAAGAGTTTAGACACTAGGAGAAGATAAGGAACACACCCATTATCAAGAAATCACATTAGGATTCTCTTTTTAACCTGTTCCTTAAAACACTAGTGCTTAGGAAATCTATTGGAGGCAGAAGCAGTCAAGGGTAGCTTAGGGTTAGGGTTAGGGTTAGGGTTAGGGTTAGCTTTAGGGTACGGCTTAGGGTACGGGTTCGGGTACGGGTTCGGGTACGGCGTAGGGTATGGGTTAGGGTTAGGGTTAGGGTTAGTTTGAGGGTTAGGGCTCGGTTTAGGGTACGGGTTAGGATTAGGGTACGTGTTAGGGTTAGGGTACGCGTTAGGGTTAGGGTAGTTATTAAACCTATCCCACTCTCTAGATACCCCTTAGCACGTCAAGGAATATTATTTGGGTGTCCAGCCATGGAGAAGAGTTTAGACACTAGGAGAAGATAAGGAACACACCCATTATCAAGAAATCACATTAGGATTCTCTTTTTAACCTGTTCCTTAAAACACTAGTGCTTAGGAAATCTATTGGAGGCAGAAGCAGTCAAGGGTAGCTTAGGGTTAGGGTTAGGTTTAGGGTTAGGGTTAGGGTTAGGGTACGGCTTAGGGTACGGTTTCGGGTACGGGTTCGTGTACGGCGTAGGGTATGGGTTAGGGTTAGGGTTAGTTTGAAGGTTAGGGCTCGGTTTAGGGTACGGGTTAGGATTAGGGTACGTGTTAGGGTTAGGGTAGGGGTTAGGGTTAGGGTACGCGTTAGGGTTAGGGTAGTTATTAAACCTATCCCACTCTCTAGATACCCCTTAGCACGTCAAGGAATATTATTTGGGGGTCCAGCCATGGAGAAGAGTTTAGACACTAGGAGAAGATAAGGAACACACCCATTATCAAGAAATCACATTAGGATTCTCTTTTTAACCTGTTCCTTAAAACACTAGTGCTTAGGAAATCTATTGGAGGCAGAAGCAGTCAAGGGTAGCTTAGGGTTAGGGTTAGGGTTAGGGTACGGCTTAGGGTACGGGTTCGGGTACGGGTTCGGTTACGGGTTCGGGTACGGCGTAGGGTATGGGTTAGGTTTAGGGTTAGGGTTAGTTTGAGGGTTAGGGCTCGGTTTAGGTTACGGGTTAGGATTAGGGTACGTGTTAGGGTTAGGGTAGGGGTTAGGGTTAGGGTACGCGTTAGGGTTAGGGTAGTTATTAAACCTATCCCACTCTCTACATACCCCTTAGCACGTCAAGGAATATTATTTGGGGGTCCAGCCATGGAGAAGAGTTTAGACACTAGGAGAAGATAAGGAACACACCCATTATCAAGAAATCACATTAGGATTCTCTTTTTAACCTGTTCCTTAAAACACTAGTGCTTAGGAAATCTATTGGAGGCAGAAGCAGTCAAGGGTAGCTTAGGGTTAGGGTTAGGGTTAGGGTACGGCTTAGGGTACGGGTTCGGGTACGGGTTCGTGTACGCTGTAGGGTATGGGTTAGGGTTAGGGTTAGGGTTAGTTTGAAGGTTAGGGCTCGGTTTAGGGTACGGGTTAGGATTAGGGTTCGTGTTAGGGTTAGGGTAGGGGTTAGGGTTAGGGTACGCGTTAGGGTTAGGGTAGTTATTAAACCTATCCCACTCTCTAGATACCCCATAGCACGTCAAGGAATATTATTTGGGGGTCCAGCCATGGAGAAGAGTTTAGACACTAGGAGAAGATAAGGAACACACCCATTATCAAGAAATCACATTAGGATTCTCTTTTTAACCTGTTCCTTAAAACACTAGTGCTTAGGAAATCTATTGGAGGCAAAAGCAGTCAAGGGTAGATTAAGGTTAGGGTTAGGGTTAGGGCTAGTGTTAGGACACGGCTTAGGTTACGGGTTCGGGTACGGGTTCGTGTACGGCGTACGGTATGGGTTTGGGTTAGGGTTAGGGTTAGTTTGAAGGTTAGGGCTCGGTTTAGGGTACGAGTTAGGATTAGGGTTCGTGTTAGGGATAGGGGAGGGGTTAGGGTTAGGGTACGCGTTAGGGTTAGGGTAGTTATTAAACCTATCTCACTCTCTAGATACCCCTTAGCACGTCAAGGAATATTATTTGGGGGTCCAGCCATGGAGAAGAGTTTAGACACTAGGAGAAGATAAGGAACACACCCATTATCAAGAAATCACATTAGGATTCTCTTTTTAACCTGTTCCTTAAAACACTAGTGCTTACGAAATCTATTGGAGGCAGAAGCAGTCAAGGGTAGCTTAGGGTTAGGGTTAGGGTTAGGGTACGGCTTAGGGTACGGGTTCGGGTACGGGTTCGGGTACGGGTTCGGGTACGGCGTAGGGTATGGGTTAGGTTTAGGGTTAGGGTTAGTTTGAGGGTTAGGGCTCGGTTTAGGTTACGGGTTAGGATTAGGGTACGTGTTAGGGTTAGGGTAGGTGTTAGGGTTAGGGTACGCGTTAGGGTTAGGGTAGTTATTAAACCTATCCCACACTCTAGATACCCCTTAGCACGTCAAGGAATATTATTTGGGGGTCCAGCCATGGAGAAGAGTTTAGACACTAGGAGAAGATAAGGAACACACCCATTATCAAGAAATCACATTAGGATTCTCTTTTTAACCTGTTCCTTAAAACACTAGTGCTTAGGAAATCTATTGGAGGCAGAAGCAGTCAAGGGTAGCTTAGGGTTAGGGTTAGGGTTAGGGTACGGCTTAGGGTACGGGTTCGGGTACGGGTTCGGGTACGGGTTCGGGTACGGCGTAGGGTATGGGTTAGGTTTAGGATTAGGGTTAGTTTGAGGGTTAGGGCTCGGTTTAGGTTACGTGTTAGGATTAGGGTACGTGTTAGGGTTAGGGTAGGGGTTAGGGTTAGGGTACGCGTTAGGGTTAGGGTAGTTATTAAACCTATCCCACTCTCTAGATACCCCTTAGCACGTCAAGGAATATTATTTGGGGGTCCAGCCATGGAGAAGAGTTTAGACACTAGGAGAAGATAAGGAACACACCCATTATCAATAAATCACATTAGGATTCTCTTTTTAACCTGTTCGTTAAAACACTAGTGCTTAAGAAATCTATTGGAGGCAGAAGCAGTCAAGGGTAGCTTAGGGTTAGGGTTAGGGTTAGGGTACGGCTTAGGGTACGGGTTCGGGTACGGGTTCGTGTACGGCGTAGCGTATGGGTTAGGGTTAGGGTTAGGGTTAGTTTGAAGGTTAGGGCTCGGTTTAGGGTACGGGTTAGGATTAGGGTTCGTGTTAGGTTTAGGGTAGGGGTTAGGGTTAGGGTACGCGTTAGGGGTAGGGTAGTTATTAAACCTATCCCACTCCCTAGATACCCCTTAGCACGTCAAGGAATATTATTTGGGGGTCCAGCCATGGAGAAGAGTTTAGACAGTAGGAGAAGATAAGGAACACACCCATTATCCTGAAATCACATTAGGATTCTCTTTTTAACCTGTTCCTTAATACACTAGTGCTTAGGAAATCTATTGGAGGCAGAAGCAGTCAAGGGTAGCTTAGGGTTAGGTTTAGGGTTAGGGTTATGGTTAGGGTTAGGTACGGCTTAGTGTACGGGTTCGGGTACGGGTTCGGGTATGGCGTAGGGTATGGGTTAGGGTTATGGTTAGGGTTAGTTTGAGGGTTAGGGCTCGGTTTAGGTTACGGGTTAGGATTAGGGTACGTCTTAGGGTTAGGGTAGAGGTTAGGGTTAGGGTACGCGTTAGGGTTAGGGTAGTTATTAAACCTATCCCACTCTCTAGATAACCCTTAGCACGTCAAGGAATATTATTTGGGGGTCCAGCCATGGAGAAGAGTTTAGACACTAGGAGAAGATAAGGAACACACCCATTATCAAGAAATCACATTAGGATTCTCTTTTTAACCTGTTCCTTAAAACACTAGTGCTTAGGAAATCTATTGGAGGCAGAAGCAGTCAAGGGTAGCTTAGGGTTAGGGTTAGGGTTAGGGTTAGGGTTAGCTTTAGGGTACGGCTTAGGGTACGGGTTCGGGTACGGGTTCGGGTACGGCGTAGGGTATGGGTTAGGGTTAGGGTTAGGGTTAGTTTGAGGGTTAGGGCTCGGTTTAGGGTACGGGTTAGGATTAGGGTACGTGTTAGGGTTAGGGTACGCGTTAGGGTTAGGGTAGTTATTAAACCTATCCCACTCTCTAGATACCCCTTAGCACGTCAAGGAATATTATTTGGGTGTCCAGCCATGGAGAAGAGTTTAGACACTAGGAGAAGATAAGGAACACACCCATTATCAAGAAATCACATTAGGATTCTCTTTTTAACCTGTTCCTTAAAACACTAGTGCTTAGGAAATCTATTGGAGGCAGAAGCAGTCAAGGGTAGCTTAGGGTTAGGGTTAGGTTTAGGGTTAGGGTTAGGGTTAGGGTACGGCTTAGGGTACGGTTTCGGGTACGGGTTCGTGTACGGCGTAGGGTATGGGTTAGGGTTAGGGTTAGTTTGAAGGTTAGGGCTCGGTTTAGGGTACGGGTTAGGATTAGGGTACGTGTTAGGGTTAGGGTAGGGGTTAGGGTTAGGGTACGCGTTAGGGTTAGGGTAGTTATTAAACCTATCCCACTCTCTAGATACCCCTTAGCACGTCAAGGAATATTATTTGGGGGTCCAGCCATGGAGAAGAGTTTAGACACTAGGAGAAGATAAGGAACACACCCATTATCAAGAAATCACATTAGGATTCTCTTTTTAACCTGTTCCTTAAAACACTAGTGCTTAGGAAATCTATTGGAGGCAGAAGCAGTCAAGGGTAGCTTAGGGTTAGGGTTAGGGTTAGGGTACGGCTTAGGGTACGGGTTCGGGTACGGGTTCGGTTACGGGTTCGGGTACGGCGTAGGGTATGGGTTAGGTTTAGGGTTAGGGTTAGTTTGAGGGTTAGGGCTCGGTTTAGGTTACGGGTTAGGATTAGGGTACGTGTTAGGGTTAGGGTAGGGGTTAGGGTTAGGGTACGCGTTAGGGTTAGGGTAGTTATTAAACCTATCCCACTCTCTACATACCCCTTAGCACGTCAAGGAATATTATTTGGGGGTCCAGCCATGGAGAAGAGTTTAGACACTAGGAGAAGATAAGGAACACACCCATTATCAAGAAATCACATTAGGATTCTCTTTTTAACCTGTTCCTTAAAACACTAGTGCTTAGGAAATCTATTGGAGGCAGAAGCAGTCAAGGGTAGCTTAGGGTTAGGGTTAGGGTTAGGGTACGGCTTAGGGTACGGGTTCGGGTACGGGTTCGTGTACGCTGTAGGGTATGGGTTAGGGTTAGGGTTAGGGTTAGTTTGAAGGTTAGGGCTCGGTTTAGGGTACGGGTTAGGATTAGGGTTCGTGTTAGGGTTAGGGTAGGGGTTAGGGTTAGGGTACGCGTTAGGGTTAGGGTAGTTATTAAACCTATCCCACTCTCTAGATACCCCATAGCACGTCAAGGAATATTATTTGGGGGTCCAGCCATGGAGAAGAGTTTAGACACTAGGAGAAGATAAGGAACACACCCATTATCAAGAAATCACATTAGGATTCTCTTTTTAACCTGTTCCTTAAAACACTAGTGCTTAGGAAATCTATTGGAGGCAAAAGCAGTCAAGGGTAGATTAAGGTTAGGGTTAGGGTTAGGGCTAGTGTTAGGACAAGGCTTAGGTTACGGGTTCGGGTACGGGTTCGTGTACGGCGTACGGTATGGGTTTGGGTTAGGGTTAGGGTTAGTTTGAAGGTTAGGGCTCGGTTTAGGGTACGAGTTAGGATTAGGGTTCGTGTTAGGGATAGGGGAGGGGTTAGGGTTAGGGTACGCGTTAGGGTTAGGGTAGTTATTAAACCTATCTCACTCTCTAGATACCCCTTAGCACGTCAAGGAATATTATTTGGGGGTCCAGCCATGGAGAAGAGTTTAGACACTAGGAGAAGATAAGGAACACACCCATTATCAAGAAATCACATTAGGATTCTCTTTTTAACCTGTTCCTTAAAACACTAGTGCTTACGAAATCTATTGGAGGCAGAAGCAGTCAAGGGTAGCTTAGGGTTAGGGTTAGGGTTAGGGTACGGCTTAGGGTACGGGTTCGGGTACGGGTTCGGGTACGGGTTCGGGTACGGCGTAGGGTATGGGTTAGGTTTAGGGTTAGGGTTAGTTTGAGGGTTAGGGCTCGGTTTAGGTTACGGGTTAGGATTAGGGTACGTGTTAGGGTTAGGGTAGGTGTTAGGGTTAGGGTACGCGTTAGGGTTAGGGTAGTTATTAAACCTATCCCACACTCTAGATACCCCTTAGCACGTCAAGGAATATTATTTGGGGGTCCAGCCATGGAGAAGAGTTTAGACACTAGGAGAAGATAAGGAACACACCCATTATCAAGAAATCACATTAGGATTCTCTTTTTAACCTGTTCCTTAAAACACTAGTGCTTAGGAAATCTATTGGAGGCAGAAGCAGTCAAGGGTAGCTTAGGGTTAGGGTTAGGGTTAGGGCTAGGGTTAGGACACGGCTTAGGGTACGGGTTCGGGTAAGGGTTCGTGTACGGCGTAGTGTATGGGTTTGGGTTAGGGTTAGGGTTAGTTTGAAGGTTAGGGCTCGGTTTAGGTTACGGGTTAGGATTAGGGTTCGTGTTAGGGATAGGGTAGGGGTTAGGGTTAGGGTACGCGTTAGGGTTAGGGTAGTTATTAAACCTATCCCACTCTCTAGATACTCCTTAGCACGTCAAGGAATATTATTTGGGGGTCCAGCCATGGAGAAGAGTTTAGACACTAGGAGAAGATAAGGAACACACCCATTATCAAGAAATCACATTAGGATTCTCTTTTTAACCTGTTCCTTAATACACTAGTGCTTAGGAAATCTATTGGAGGCAGAAGCAGTCAAGGGTAGCTTAGGGTTAGGGTTACGGTTAGGGTTAGGGTTAGGGTATGGCTTAGGGTACGGGTTCGGGTACGGGTTCGGGTACGGCGTAGGGTATGGGTTAGGGTTAGGGTTAGGGTTAGTTTGAGGGTTAGGGCTCGGTTTAGGGTACGGGTTAGGATTAGGGTACGTGTTAGGGTTAGGGTAGGGGTTAGGGTTAGGGTACGCATTAGGGTTAGGGTAGTTATTAAACCTATCCCACTCTCTAGATACCCCTTAGCACGTCAAGGAATATTATTTGGGGGTCCAGCCATGGAGAAGAGTTTAGACACTAGGAGAAGATAAGGAACACACCCATTATCAAGAAATCACATTAGGATTCTCTTTTTAACCTGTTCCTTAAAACACTAGTGCTTAGGAAATCTATTGGAGGCAGAAGCAGTCAAGGGTAGCTTAGGGTTAGGGTTAGGGTTAGGGTACGGCTTAGGGTACGGGTTCGGGTACGGGTTCGGGTACGGCGTAAGGTATGGGTTAGGTTTAGGGTTAGGGTTAGTTTGAGGGTTAGGGCTCGGTTTAGGTTACGTGTTAGGATTAGGGTACGTGTTAGGGTTAGGGTAGGGGTTAGGGTTAGGGTACGCGTTAGGGTTAGGGTAGTTATTAAACATATCCCACTCTCTAGATACCCCTTAGCACGTCAAGGAATATTATTTGGGGGTGCAGCCATGGAGAAGAGTTTAGACACTAGGAGAAGATAAGGAACACACCCATTATCAATAAATCACATTAGGATTCTCTTTTTAACCTGTTCCTTAAAACACTAGTGCTTAGGAAATCTATTGGAGGCAGAAGCAGTCAAGGGTAGCTTAGGGTTAGGGTTTGGGTTAGGGTACGGCTTAGGGTACGGGTTCGGGTACGGGTTCGGGTACGCGTTTGGGTATGGCGTAGGATATGGGTTAGGGTTAGGGTTAGTTTGAGGGTTAGGGCTCGGTTTAGGGTACGGGTTAGTATTAGGGTACGTCTTAGGGTTAGGGTAGGGGTTAGGGTTAGGGTACGCGTTAGGGTTAGGGTAGTTATTAAACCTATCCCACTCTCTAGATACCCCTTAGCACGTCAAGGAATATTATTTGGGGGTCCAGCCATGGAGAAGAGTTTAGACACTAGGAGAAGATAAGGAACACACCCATTATCAAGAAATCACATTAGGATTCTCTTTTTAACCTGTTCCTTAAAACACTAGTGCTTAGGAAATCTATTGGAGGCAGAAGCAGTCAAGGGTAGCTTAGGGTTAGGGTTAGGGTTAGGGTACGGCTTAGGGTACGGGTTCGGGTACGGGTTCGTGTACGGCGTAGCGTATGGGTTAGGGTTAGGGTTAGGGTTAGTTTGAAGGTTAAGGCTCGGTTTAGGGTACGGGTTAGGATTAGGGTTCGTGTTAGGGTTAGGGTAGGGGTTAGGGTTAGGGTACGCGTTAGGGTTAGGGTAGTTATTAAACCTATCCCACTCCCTAGATACCCCTTAGCACGTCAAGGAATATTATTTGGGGGTCCAGCCATGGAGAAGAGTTTAGACAGTAGGAGAAGATAAGGAACACACCCATTATCCTGAAATCACATTAGGATTCTCTTTTTAACCTGTTCCTTAATACACTAGTGCTTAGGAAATCTATTGGAGGCAGAAGCAGTCAAGGGTAGCTTAGGGTTAGGGTTAGGTTTAGGTTTAGGGTTAGGGTTATGGTTAGGGTTAGGTACGGCTTAGTGTACGGGTTCGGGTACGGGTTCGGTTATGGCGTAGGGTATGGGTTAGGGTTAGGGTTAGGGTTAGTTTGAGGGTTAGGGCTCGGTTTAGGTTACGGGTTAGGATTAGGGTACGTCTTAGGGTTAGGGTAGAGGTTAGGGTTAGGGTACGCGTTAGGGTTAGGGTAGTTATTAAACCTATCCCACTCTCTAGATAACCCTTAGCACGTCAAGGAATATTATTTGGGGGTCCAGCCATGGAGAAGAGTTTAGACACTAGGAGAAGATAAGGAACACACCCATTATCAAGAAATCACATTAGGATTCTCTTTTTAACCTGTTCCTTAAAACACTAGTGCTTAGGAAATCTATTGGAGGCAGAAGCAGTCAAGGGTAGCTTAGGGTTAGGGTTAGGGTTAGGGTACGGCTTAGGATACGGGTTCGGGTACGGGTTCGGGTACGGCGTAGGGTATGGGTTAGGTTTAGGGTTAGGGTTAGTTTGAGGGTTAGGGCTCGGTTTAGGTTACGTGTTAGGATTAGTGTACGTGTTAGGGTTAGGGTAGGGGTTAGGGTTAGGGTACGCGTTAGGGTTAGGGTAGTTATTAAACATATCCCACTCTCTAGATACCCCTTAGCACGTCAAGGAATATTATTTGGGGGTGCAGCCATGGAGAAGAGTTTAGACACTAGGAGAAGATAAGGAACACACCCATTATCAATAAATCACATTAGGATTCTCTTTTTAACCTGTTCCTTAAAACACTAGTGCTTAGGAAATCTATTGGAGGCAGAAGCAGTCAAGGGTAGCTTAGGGTTAGGGTTTGGGTTAGTGTACGGCTTAGGGTACGGGTTCGGGTACGGGTTCGGGTACGCGTTTGGGTATGGCGTAGGTTATGGGTTAGGGTTAGGGTTAGTTTGAAGGTTAGGGCTCGGTTTAGGGTACAGGTTAGGATTAGGGTTCGTGTTAGGGATAGGGTAGGGGTTAGGGTTAGGGTACGCGTTAGGGTTAGGGTAGTTATTAAACCTATCCCACTCTCTAGATACTCCTTAGCACGTCAAGGAATATTATTTGGGGGTCCAGCCATGGAGAAGAGTTTAGACACTAGGAGAAGATAAGGAACACACCCATTATCAAGAAATCACATTAGGATTCTCTTTTTAACCTGTTCCTTAATACACTAGTGCTTAGGAAATCTATTGGAGGCAGAAGCAGTCAAGGGTAGCTTAGGGTTAGGGTTACGGTTAGGGTTAGGGTTAGGGTATGGCTTAGGGTACGGGTTCGGGTACGGGTTCGGGTACGGCGTAGGGTATGGGTTAGGGTTAGGGTTAGGGTTAGTTTGAGGGTTAGGGCTCGGTTTAGGGTACGGGTTAGGATTAGGGTACGTGTTAGGGTTAGGGTAGGGGTTAGGGTTAGGGTACGCATTAGGGTTAGGGTAGTTATTAAACCTATCCCACTCTCTAGATACCCCTTAGCACGTCAAGGAATATTATTTGGGGGTCCAGCCATGGAGAAGAGTTTAGACACTAGGAGAAGATAAGGAACACACCCATTATCAAGAAATCACATTAGGATTCTCTTTTTAACCTGTTCCTTAAAACACTAGTGCTTAGGAAATCTATTGGAGGCAGAAGCAGTCAAGGGTAGCTTAGGGTTAGGGTTAGGGTTAGGGTACGGCTTAGGGTACGGGTTCGGGTACGGGTTCGGGTACGGCGTAAGGTATGGGTTAGGTTTAGGGTTAGGGTTAGTTTGAGGGTTAGGGCTCGGTTTAGGTTACGTGTTAGGATTAGGGTACGTGTTAGGGTTAGGGTAGGGGTTAGGGTTAGGGTACGCGTTAGGGTTAGGGTAGTTATTAAACATATCCCACTCTCTAGATACCCCTTAGCACGTCAAGGAATATTATTTGGGGGTGCAGCCATGGAGAAGAGTTTAGACACTAGGAGAAGATAAGGAACACACCCATTATCAATAAATCACATTAGGATTCTCTTTTTAACCTGTTCCTTAAAACACTAGTGCTTAGGAAATCTATTGGAGGCAGAAGCAGTCAAGGGTAGCTTAGGGTTAGGGTTTGGGTTAGGGTACGGCTTAGGGTACGGGTTCGGGTACGGGTTCGGGTACGCGTTTGGGTATGGCGTAGGATATGGGTTAGGGTTAGGGTTAGTTTGAGGGTTAGGGCTCGGTTTAGGGTACGGGTTAGTATTAGGGTACGTCTTAGGGTTAGGGTAGGGGTTAGGGTTAGGGTACGCGTTAGGGTTAGGGTAGTTATTAAACCTATCCCACTCTCTAGATACCCCTTAGCACGTCAAGGAATATTATTTGGGGGTCCAGCCATGGAGAAGAGTTTAGACACTAGGAGAAGATAAGGAACACACCCATTATCAAGAAATCACATTAGGATTCTCTTTTTAACCTGTTCCTTAAAACACTAGTGCTTAGGAAATCTATTGGAGGCAGAAGCAGTCAAGGGTAGCTTAGGGTTAGGGTTAGGGTTAGGGTACGGCTTAGGGTACGGGTTCGGGTACGGGTTCGTGTACGGCGTAGCGTATGGGTTAGGGTTAGGGTTAGGGTTAGTTTGAAGGTTAAGGCTCGGTTTAGGGTACGGGTTAGGATTAGGGTTCGTGTTAGGGTTAGGGTAGGGGTTAGGGTTAGGGTACGCGTTAGGGTTAGGGTAGTTATTAAACCTATCCCACTCCCTAGATACCCCTTAGCACGTCAATGAATATTATTTGGGGGTCCAGCCATGGAGAAGAGTTTAGACAGTAGGAGAAGATAAGGAACACACCCATTATCCTGAAATCACATTAGGATTCTCTTTTTAACCTGTTCCTTAATACACTAGTGCTTAGGAAATCTATTGGAGGCAGAAGCAGTCAAGGGTAGCTTAGGGTTAGGGTTAGGTTTAGGTTTAGGGTTAGGGTTATGGTTAGGGTTAGGTACGGCTTAGTGTACGGGTTCGGGTACGGGTTCGGTTATGGCGTAGGGTATGGGTTAGGGTTAGGGTTAGGGTTAGTTTGAGGGTTAGGGCTCGGTTTAGGTTACGGGTTAGGATTAGGGTACGTCTTAGGGTTAGGGTAGAGGTTAGGGTTAGGGTACGCGTTAGGGTTAGGGTAGTTATTAAACCTATCCCACTCTCTAGATAACCCTTAGCACGTCAAGGAATATTATTTGGGGGTCCAGCCATGGAGAAGAGTTTAGACACTAGGAGAAGATAAGGAACACACCCATTATCAAGAAATCACATTAGGATTCTCTTTTTAACCTGTTCCTTAAAACACTAGTGCTTAGGAAATCTATTGGAGGCAGAAGCAGTCAAGGGTAGCTTAGGGTTAGGGTTAGGGTTAGGGTACGGCTTAGGGTACGGGTTCGGGTACGGGTTCGGGTACGGCGTAGGGTATGGGTTAGGTTTAGGGTTAGGGTTAGTTTGAGGGTTAGGGCTCGGTTTAGGTTACGTGTTAGGATTAGTGTACGTGTTAGGGTTAGGGTAGGGGTTAGGGTTAGGGTACGCGTTAGGGTTAGGGTAGTTATTAAACATATCCCACTCTCTAGATACCCCTTAGCACGTCAAGGAATATTATTTGGGGGTGCAGCCATGGAGAAGAGTTTAGACACTAGGAGAAGATAAGGAACACACCCATTATCAATAAATCACATTAGGATTCTCTTTTTAACCTGTTCCTTAAAACACTAGTGCTTAGGAAATCTATTGGAGGCAGAAGCAGTCAAGGGTAGCTTAGGGTTAGGGTTTGGGTTAGGGTACGGCTTAGGGTACGGGTTCGGGTACGGGTTCGGGTACGCGTTTGGGTATGGCGTAGGATATGGGTTAGGGTTAGGGTTAGTTTGAGGGTTAGGGCTCGGTTTAGGGTACGGGTTAGGATTAGGGTACGTCTTAGGGTTAGGGTAGGGGTTAGGGTTAGGGTACGCGTTAGGGTTAGGTTAGTTATTAAACCTATCCCACTCTCTAGATACCCCTTAGCACGTCAAGGAATATTATTTGGGGGTCCAGCCATGGAGAAGAGTTTAGACACTAGGAGAAGATAAGGAACACGCCCATTATCAAGAAATCACATTAGGATTCTCTTTTTAACCTGTTCCTTAAAACACTAGTGCTTAGGAAATCTATTGGAGGCAGAAGCAGTCAAGGGTAGCTTAGGATTAGGGTTAGGGTTAGGGTACGGCTTAGGGTACGGGTTCGGGTACGGGTTCGTGTACGGCGTAGCGTATGGGTTAGGGTTAGGGTTAGGGTTAGTTTGAAGGTTAGGGCTCGGTTTAGGGTACGGGTTAGGATTAGGGTTCGTGTTAGGGTTAGGGTAGGGGTTAGGGTTAGGGTACGCGTTAGGGTTAGGGTAGTTATTAAACCTATCCCACTCCCTAGATACCCCTTAGCACGTCAAGGAATATTATTTGGGGGTCCAGCCATGGAGAAGAGTTTAGACAGTAGGAGAAGATAAGGAACACACCCATTATCCTGAAATCACATTAGGATTCTCTTTTTAACCTGTTCCTTAATACACTAGTGCTTAGGAAATCTATTGGAGGCAGAAGCAGTCAAGGGTAGCTTAGGGTTAGGGTTAGGTTTAGGTTTAGGGTTAGGGTTATGGTTAGGGTTAGGTACGGCTTAGTGTACGGGTTCGGGTACGGGTTCTGTTATGGCGTAGGGTATGGGTTAGGGTTAGGGTTAGGGTTAGTTTGAGGGTTAGGGCTCGGTTTAGGTTACGGGTTAGGATTAGGGTACGTCTTAGGGTTAGGGTAGAGGTTAGGGTTAGGGTACGCGTTAGGGTTAGGGTAGTTATTAAACCTATCCCACTCTCTAGATACCCCTTAGCACGTCAAGGAATATTATTTGGGTGTCCAGCCATGGAGAAGAGTTTAGACACTAGGAGAAGATAAGGAACACACCCATTATCAAGAAATCACATTAGGATTCTCTTTTTAACCTGTTCCTTAAAACACTAGTGCTTAGGAAATCTATTGGAGGCAGAAGCAGTCAAGGGTAGCTTAGGGTTAGGGTTAGGGTTAGGGTTAGGGTTAGCTTTAGGGTACGGCTTAGGGTACGGGTTCGGGTACGGGTTCGGGTACGGCGTAGGGTATGGGTTAGGGTTAGGGTTAGGGTTAGTTTGAGGGTTAGGGCTCGGTTTAGGGTACGGGTTAGGATTAGGGTACGTGTTAGGGTTAGGGTACGCGTTAGGGTTAGGGTAGTTATTAAACCTATCCCACTCTCTAGATACCCCTTAGCACGTCAAGGAATATTATTTGGGTGTCCAGCCATGGAGAAGTGTTTAGACACTAGGAGAAGATAAGGAACACACCCATTATCAAGAAATCACATTAGGATTCTCTTTTTAACCTGTTCCTTAAAACACTAGTGCTTAGGAAATCTATTGGAGGCAGAAGCAGTCAAGGGTAGCTTAGGGTTAGGGTTAGGTTTAGGGTTAGGGTTAGGGTTAGGGTACGGCTTAGGGTACGGTTTCGGGTACGGGTTCGTGTACGGCGTAGGGTATGGGTTAGGGTTAGGTTTAGTTTGAAGGTTAGGGCTCGGTTTAGGGTACGGGTTAGGATTAGGGTACGTGTTAGGGTTAGGGTAGGGGTTAGGGTTAGGGTACGCGTTAGGGTTAGGGTAGTTATTAAACCTATCCCACTCTCTAGATACCCCTTAGCACGTCAAGGAATATTTTTTGGGGGTCCAGCCATGGAGAAGAGTTTAGACACTAGGAGAAGATAAAGAACACACCCATTATCAAGAAATCACATTAGGATTCTCTTTTTAACCTGTTCCTTAAAACACTAGTGCTTAGGAAATCTATTGGAGGCAGAAGCAGTAAAGGGTAGCTTAGGGTTAGGGTTAGGGTTAGGGCTAGGGTTAGGACACGGCTTAGGGTACGGGTTCGGGTACGGGTTCGTGTTCGGCGTAGGGTATGGGTTTGGGTTAGGGTTAGGGTTAGTTTGAAGTTTAGGGCTCGGTTTAGGGTACGGGTTAGGATTAGGGTTCGTGTTAGGGTTAGGGTAGGGGTTAGGGTTAGGGTACGCGTTAGGGTTAGGGTAGTTATTAAACCTATCCCACTCTCTAGATACCCCTTAGCACGTCAAGGAATATTATTTGGGGGTCCAACCATGGAGAAGAGTTTAGACACTAGGAGAAGATAAGGAACACACCCATTATCAAGAAATCACATTAGGATTCTCTTTTTAACCTGTTCCTTAAAACACTAGTGCTTAGGAAATCTATTGGAGTCAGAAGCAGTCAAGGGTAGCTTAGGGTTAGGGTTAGGGTTAGGGTACGGCTTAGGGTACGGGTTCGGGTACGGGTTCGGGTACGGGTTCGGGTACGGCGTAGGGTATGGGTTAGGTTTAGGGTTAGGGTTAGTTTGAGGGTTAGGGCTCGGTTTAGGTTACGGGTTAGGATTAGGGTACGTGTTAGGGTTAGGGTAGGGGTTAGGGTTAGGGTACGCGTTAGTGTTAGGGTAGTTATTAAACCTATCCCACTCTCTAGATACCCCTTAGCACGTCAAGGAATATTATTTGGGGGTCCAGCCATGGAGAAGAGTTTAGACACTAGGAGAAGATAAGGAACACACCCATTATCAATAAATCACATTAGGATTCTCTTTTTAACCTGTTCCTTAAAACAATAGTGCTTAGGAAATCTATTGGAGGCAGAAGCAGTCAAGGGTAGCTTAGGGTTAGGGTTTGGGTTAGGGTACGGCTTAGGGTTAGGGTACGTGTTAGGGTTAGGGTAGGGGTTAGGGTTAGGGTACGCGTTAGGGTTAGGGTAGTTATTAAACCTATCCCACTCTCTAGATACCCCTTAGCACGTCAAGGAATATTATTTGGGGGTCCAGCCATGGAGAAGAGTTTAGACACTAGGAGAAGATAAGGAACACACCCATTATCAAGAAATCACATTAGGATTCTCTTTTTAACCTGTTCCTTAAAACACTAGTGCTTAGGAAATCTATTGGAGGCAGAAGCAGTCAAGGGTAGCTTAGGGTTAGGGTTTGGGTTAGGGTACGGATTAGGGTACGGGTTCGGGTACGGTTTCGGGTACGGGTTTGGGTATGGCGTACGATATGGGTTAGGGTTAGGGTTAGGGTTAGTTTGAGGGTTAGGGCTCGGTGTAGGGTACGGGTTAGGATTAGGGTACGTGTTAGGGTTAGGGTAGGGGTTAGGGTTAGGGTACGCGTTAGGGTTAGGGTAGTTATTAAACCTATCCCACACTCTAGATACCCCTTAGCACGTCAAGGAATATTATTTGGGGGTCCAGCCATGGAGAAGAGTTTAGACAGTAGGAGAAGATAAGGAACACACCCATTATCCTGAAATCACATTAGGATTCTCTTTTTAACCTGTTCCTTAATATACTAGTGCTTAGGAAATCTATTGGAGGCAGAAGCAGTCAAGGGTAGCTTAGGGTTAGGGTTAGGGTTAGGTTTAGGGTTAGGGTTATGGTTAGGGTTAGGTACGGCTTAGTGTACGGGTTCGGGTACGGGTTCGGGTATGGCGTAGGGTATGGGTTAGGGTTAGGGTTAGGGTTAGTTTGAGGGTTAGGGCTCGGTTTAGGTTACGGGTTAGGATTAGGGTACGTCTTAGGGTTAGGGTAGAGGTTAGGGTTAGGGTACGCGTTAGGGTTAGGGTAGTTATTAAACCTATCCCACTCTCTAGATAACCCTTAGCACGTCAAGGAATATTATTTGGGGGTCCAGCCATGGAGAAGAGTTTAGACACTAGGAGAAGATAAGGAACACACCCATTATCAAGAAATCACATTAGGATTCTCTTTTTAACCTGTTCCTTAAAACACTAGTGCTTAGGAAATCTATTGGAGGCAGAAGCAGTCAAGGGTAGCTTAGGGTTAGGGTTAGGGTTAGGGTTAGGGTTAGCTTTAGGGTACGGCTTAGGGTACGGGTTCGGGTACGGGTTCGGGTACGGCGTAGGGTATGGGTTAGGGTTAGGGTTAGGGTTAGTTTGAGGGTTAGGGCTCGGTTTAGGGTACGGGTTAGGATTAGGGTACGTGTTAGGGTTAGGGTACGCGTTAGGGTTAGGGTAGTTATTAAACCTATCCCACTCTCTAGATACCCCTTAGCACGTCAAGGAATATTATTTGGGTGTCCAGCCATGGAGAAGAGTTTAGACACTAGGAGAAGATAAGGAACACACCCATTATCAAGAAATCACATTAGGATTCTCTTTTTAACCTGTTCCTTAAAACACTAGTGCTTAGGAAATCTATTGGAGGCAGAAGCAGTCAAGGGTAGCTTAGGGTTAGGGTTAGGTTTAGGGTTAGGGTTAGGGTTAGGGTACGGCTTAGGGTATGGTTTCGGGTACGGGTTCGTGTACGGCGTAGGGTATGGGTTAGGGTTAGGGTTAGTTTGAAGGTTAGGGCTCGGTTTAGGGTACGGGTTAGGATTAGGGTACGTGTTAGGGTTAGGGTAGGGGTTAGGGTTAGGGTATGCGTTAGGGTTAGGGTAGTTATTAAACCTATCCCACTCTCTAGATACCCCTTATCACGTCAAGGAATATTATTTGGGGGTCCAGCCATGGAGAAGAGTTTAGACACTAGGAGAAGATAAGGAACACACCCATTATCAATAAATCACATTAGGATTCTCTTTTTAACCTGTTCCTTAAAACACTAGTCCTTAAGAAATCTATTGGAGGCAGAAGCAGTCAAGGGTAGCTTAGGGTTAGGGTTAGGGTTAGGGTACGGCTTAGGGTACGGGTTCGGGTACGGGTTCGTGTACGGCGTAGCGTATGGGTTAGCGTTAGGTTTAGGGTTAGTTTGAAGGTTAGGGCTCGGTTTATGGTACGGGTTAGGATTAGGGTTCGTGTTAGGGTTAGGGTAGGGGTTAGGGTTA